>NW_028319408.1:0-264328 GCF_062004578.1 Staurois parvus
CACCCCCTTCCAGTCCGGACACTTTCCCCCCTTCCAGTCCGGACACTTTCCCCCCTTCCAGTCCGGACACTTTCACCCCCTTCCAGTCCGGACACTTTCACCCCCTTCCAGTCCGGACACTTTCACCCCCTTCCAGTCCGGACACTTTCCCCCCCCTTCCTGTGCGGACACTTTCACCCCCTTCCTGTGCGGACACTTTCACCCCCTTCCTGTGCGGACACTTTCACCCCCTTCCTGTCCAGGCCAATTTTCAGCTTGCAGTGTTATCACACAGAGAGAGCCATACAGAGGATCAATTCCAATAATTGCCCCCCACCATGCCGATCACCCTCCCTGCCCACATCGGATTCACCCAGCTGCCTGGGGCCCCACAGTGCCGGCTTCCCTCCTCTCCCTCCAGCTGCAAGCACACAATAGGATCCTTCAGGATGGAGAGTGGGAGAACGGTCCAATAAATATGTCACATATTGCTGGCCTGGGCCCCGTACAGGAGGAATGGTGGTACCCCCTTATCCACGGCCCTGGCCGGATATATGGTGAGTATTGCAGCAACAGCTCCTGTTTACCTTTTATCCTGTGATGATTCATTTTTGCATCTTTTAAAAGCTGAAGTTGGGCTTCAAGCAAAATGCAGGCAGTCCATGTTGTCCGGCCTCAGGGCTCCATGACATGCTCTTACAGGAAACCCGGTTCATATTTACTAAGGCTGCTCAGTGCAGGATCCATGTGTTTATATTGTGTCAGCACTTTCCTGATTGATGTCCTATAATGTCAGCGAGCTAATCGCGGTCTCTGAGCACTGCTGAGAAAACTCCTGCTGGTTCATAGAATGTCCGGCCAGTGTCCGACTGAGTACAGTCCTGGCGTCTATGTCTTTGACCCTGGAAGGGTTAAACACCTGTTGGGTGTCCCTGATGTCTCCATTTCCCTATATGAATACATTAAATATATACACACTATATCACCAAAAGTATTGGCCCCGCCCTCCCAATCATGTGATTCAGGTCTTCCAATCCCCTCCCAATCATGTGATTCAGGTGTTCCAATCCCCTCCATGGACACAGGTGTATACAATCAAGCCCCTAGGCATGTACACGGCTTCTACAAACATTGGTGAAAGAATGGGTCGCTCTCAGGAGCTCAGTGACTCCAAGCGTGGTCCCGTGATAGGTGGTCACCTGGGCAATAAGTCCATCCGTGACATTTCCTGGCTACTAAATATTCCATGCTCAACTGTTAGTGGGATTATAACAAAGTGGAAGCCACTGGGAACAACAGCCACTCAGCCACCAAGTGGAAGGCCACGTCACATGACAGGGCGGGGTCAGTGCATGCTGAAGAGCACAGTCCGCAGAAGTCGCCAATTGTCTGCAGAGTCAATAGCTAAAGACCTCCAAACTTGGTGTGGCCTTCAGATGAGCCCAACAACAGTGCGTAGAGAGCTTCATGGAATGGGTTTCCATGGCCGAGCAGCTGCATCCAAGCCTTCCATCACCAAGTGCAATGGAAAGCGTCAGATGCCGTGGTGTAAAGCACGCCGCCACTGGACTCTAGAGCAGTGGAGACGTGTTCTCTGGAGTGACCAATCACACTTCTCTGTCCGGCAATCCGATGGACATGTCTGGGTTTGATGGTTGCCAGGAGAATAGTACTTGTCTGAATGCATTGTGCCAAGTGTAAAGTTTGGTGGAGGGCGGATTATGGTGTGGGGTTGTTTTTCAGGGGTTGGACTTGGCCCCCTAATTCTAGTGAAGGGAACTCTTAAGGCATCAGCATACCAAGACATTTTGGACAATTTCATGCTTCCAACTTTGTGGGAAGAGTTTGGGGATGGCCCCTTCCTGTTCCAACATGACTGTCCACCAGTGCACAAAGCAAGGTCCATAAAGACATGGAGGAGCCAGTTTGGGGTGGAGGAACTTGACTGTCCTGCACAGAGTCCTGACCTCAACCCCATAGAACACCTTTGGGATGAATTAGAGCGGAGACTGCGAGCCAGGCCTCCTCCCCCGACATCAGTGCCTAACCTGACAAATGTGCTTCTGGAAGAATGGTCCAACCTTCCCATAGACACCCTCCTAAACCTTGTGGACGGCCTTCCCAGAAGAGTTGAAGCTGTTATAGCTGCAAAGGGCGGGGCCAACTCAATATTGAACCCTACGGACCAAGACTGGGGGGCCATTAAAGGTCATGTGTGTGGGAAGGTCGGGGCCAACTCAATATTGAACCCTACGGACCAAGACTGGGGAGCCATTAAAGGTCATGTGTGTGGGAAGGTCGGGGCCAACTCAATATTGAACCCTACGGACTAAGACTGGGAGGCCATTAAAGGTCATCTGTGTGGGAAGGCCGGCGACCAATACTTGGGGCAATATAGTGTGTGTAATTTTCATGAGCATACATTTTACTAGTCTTAACCACTTGCTGCTCGGTCACAGTACATGTACTGCAGGCGAGTGGAAGGGGGAGGCCAGGCGATGGCCAAACTTCCAAGTGTGCGCACCCCCACCCAACTTGAGCTGTTATTGGACACAGCGCAACCAGGGGCGGACTGACCATTTGGAAACTCGGGCACTGCCCGAGGGCCCGGGGTCAGTAGGGGGCCCCATGAGATGCCCCTGGTACCTTTTTCATAGGCTTTTTTGAGTTTGGGCAAGGACACAGGGGTCCCATAATCCCCTATTGCCCGGGGGCCCCATGAGTTGTCAGTCCGCCCCTGAGTGCAACTTTGATTTTTTATTTCAGCCAATGATTTTAGCTGAAGTCAGCTGATCGGCTGTGTCCAATCCCACACAGAGCTCTGTGCGTACATAAGAACTCTGTGGCAAGGAACAGCAATCTGGCTGTTTATTCTCCATGCAAGCAATGAGAACAAACAGCCATAAAGTAAAGTAAAAGCAGCACATATTACACACATTGCACACTGTTGGGCACACAATTAACCCCTTGATTGACCTAGATCATCAGAAGTGGAAGTTCTCCTCTGCCCCCCCCCCCCTCCCCGCAGTCTTCCAGGACACGTGACAGGTCCCAGAAGTGACAGGTCCGCATGCGCAGTGGGCTCCCGATGGCTGTTTGAATTAGGAAGAGTATTATTTTGCACCTTGGTGTGCGGCATTCCTGTTGCTGGTACGATTGCCTGCTTTTCAATGACCATCAACGCAGCAAAAATGCAAGTAAACTGCATTTACTAACACCAAAAATAAACACTCAAGTGTGAGCTTAGCCCAGTGGTGGTCAACTTTCCTGATATAGGTGGCCTCAAGTGTGGCCGCTGACATCACCAAAGGGCCACATGTAAAATTCAGTGAATTTAGTTGTCAGGGACAGTAGACACACAACGACATGATAAAAGAGATTGTCAGAGACTGTGAGCATAATACAAGAGGTGGTCAGAGAGTGAAGACATGATACAGGAGATGGTGAGAGACTTTGGACTTGATACTGGAGATGGTCAAAGACTGCAGACATGATACAAGAGATGGTCGGAGACTGCAGACATGATACAAGAGATGGTCAGAGACTGCAGACATGATACAAGAGATGGATATAGACTAAGGAAATGGTACAGTAGATAGTCAGAGACTGCAGACATGATACAAGAAATGGTCAGAGACTGAGGACATGATACAAGAGATGGTCAAAGACTGAGGACATGATACAAGAGATGGTCAGAGACTGTGGAGATCATACAGGAGATGGTCAAACACTGCAGACATAATACAAGAGATGGTCAGAGACTGAGGACATTATACAAGAGATGGTCAGAAACTGTGGACATGATACAGGATATAGTCAGAGACTGTGGACATAATTCAAGAAATGGTCAGAGACTGCAAACGTGATATAAGATATGATTAGAGACTACATAAATACTACAGGATATGTTGAGAGACTACAGATGTGATACAAGAGATGGACATAGACTGAGGATGTGGTACAGTAGATAGTCAGAGACTATGGACATGATACAAGAGATGGTCAGAGACTGCGGACATGCTGCAGGATAGAGAAGTGATAGTGAGAGATTGTGGACTTGATACTGGAGATGGTGAGATACTATGGACATAATACAAGAGATGGTCAAAGACTGCAGATGTGATACAAGAGATGGACAGAGACTGAGGAAATGGTACAAGAGATGGTCAGAGACTGCAGACATGATACTAGAGATGGTCAGAGCCTGCAGATATAATACAAGAGATGGCGGTGACTGAGAACATGATACAGGAGACGGTCAGAGACTGAGGACATGATACAAGAGATGGTCAGAAACTGTGGACATGATACAGGAGACGGTCAGAGACTGCGGACATGATACAGGAGATGGTCAGAGACTGCGGACATGATACAGGAGATGGTCAGAGACTGCGGACATGATACAGGAGACGGTCAGTGACTGCGGACATGATACAGGAGATGGTCAGAGACTGCGGACATGAGACAGGAGATGGTCAGAGACTGTGGACATGCTGCAGGACACTTTTAGAGACCGTGAACTTGCTATAGGAGATATTGGAGAACAAAGATTTGTGCTTGCAGGGGCCCCAAGGGCAGCATTCAAACCGCCTAGCCTGTGTTTTGGATGGTTTGATCAGCTGTTTCAGGCGATATCGTTAAATAGATACGAAATGTGTCATCTAACAGATTGAATAACACATATTTGTCCGGCGTACTCATAGCGGTCCCTGTACATCGACACATACATGTCTCCTGGAGTAACAGTGTCAGGTTTCCTCCTGTCTCAGGGCAGTGATGGGTCTGGACAGGAATCCCCTCTATTCAAATAGCAAACTGCTCACTGCGCAGAAATGTCATCCTTCCCCAGGAATTCACAGGGGGCCGCAGGCGGAACGATTCACTATTGCCCAACCGTTTACAAACACAATCACTGCAATCTCCTCCCAAAATTACTTCCTATCTTTTTAAATCTCCCAATTTCATTAAAATAATACCCGGTGATCCCGCCATGGGGGCTTTGTCCAGGCCCCTTCCTGTTGTAGGGTGACAACGTCCAGGGGCGGACTGACCATTTGGAAACTCGGGCACTGCCCGAGGGCTCGGGGTCAGCAGGGGGCCCCATGAGATGCCCCTGGTACCTTTTTCATAGGCTTTTTTGAGTTTCGGCAAGGACACAGGGGCCCCATGATCCCCTATTGCCCGGGGGCCCCATGAGTTGTCAGTCCGCCCCTGACAACGTCCTGTCCTAGTCATGATACCAACACTTTCAGTAAACCAGGGAAGGGTTAGAACATCTGAAATGTTTGTATTGGTGTCTCTGTCCACAAATCGGTGATGACCACCAGTGATGACTGTCTCCCTTTCTTGTTTGGGTGTCGCAGAGACAGGAAGCGAGTTACAATATCCACTTGTCCTCCATAAGGTTTTACCCCCTTCATAACCAGGCCATTTTTTTGCTATTCAGCACTGCATTAATTTAACTGACAATTGCGCAGTCATGCAACGCTGTACCCAAATTTCCTTTCTATACTTGTTTGCAAACAAATAGCGCTTTCTTTTGGTGGTATGTGATCACCACTAGGCTTTGTATTTTTTATTATATAAACCAAAAAAAAGAAAATTGTGAAAAAAAAAATAAACTTTCCATTATAAACATCCCATAAAAAAATGTGAAATATCAAATGTCTCCATAAATTTGGGCCAAAATGTATTCTGCTACATATTTTTGCTAAATAAAATCCCAATACGTGTATATTAGTTGGTTTGCATGAGAGTTATAGAGTCTACAACCCTATGGTATATAGACTGGAGGATTTAGTTATTTATTTTATACTAGTAATGGAGGCGATCAGCGACTCATATTGGGACTGTGATAGTGCGACGGGCAATCTGACACTAACTGTAAACCAATTAATATACTCACGCAAACCAATTAATATACGTGTATATTAATTGGTTTGCATGAGAGTTTTAGAGTCTAAAAAACCTATGCTATATATACTGGAGTATTTGGTTATTTATTTTATACTAGTAATGGAGGCGATCAGCGACTCATAATGGGACTGTGATAGTGCGACGGGCAATCTGACACTAACTGATTGCCCAACGCATAAAATTCAAACTGCTAACATTGACGTACAAAGCTATTCATAATACTGCCCCAAACTACCTCACCGACCTGATATCCAAATACCTCCCAACACGTACTCTTCGCTCCTCACAAGACCTCCTACTCTCTAGCTCCCTGGTCTCCTCCTCCCATGCCCGACTCCAGGACTTCTCCAGATCTTCCCCCATCCTCTGGAACTCACTACCTCAATCCATCAGACTGTTACCTACCCTCCTCATCTTTAGACGCACCCTGAAAACCCATCTCTTCAGGGAAGCCTTCCCCGCCCTCAGCTAACAGCTGATCTCCTCCACTCTTCCTACCACTCCATCCCCCACAGCTATCTCCTCCTGTACCACCATCCCCTCCCTCCTAGATTGTAAGCTCCAAGGAGCAGGGCCCTCAACCCCTCGTGTATTGTTTGTATTGTTACTGTATTGTCTGATGTTCTGTCCCCCACTATAATGTACAGCACTGAGCAAACCTTTTGGCGTTTTATAAATCCTATATAATAATAATAATAACTGACACTGTGGGGGGGGGGGGGGGCGGGGAACTGACTAAATAACACTGACATCACCAGTGACACTAATACAGTGATCAGTCCCACATGGAAGAAAAATATATTTTAAATATATTTTAAAAATATTCTTCCCAAATACATTGACATATATTTGAAATACTACAATTTTGGACGTATTCAATATATTTAAAAAAAAAAATTATATATATAATACTGTATGTTGAAGTGCGTTTTTTATATATTACAAAATATATGAAAAATATTTTTTAAAAATACAGTTTCAAATATACTGTATGTCTTAAAAAAAAAAAAAAAAAAAATATATATATATATATATATATATATATATATAATACTGTATGTTGAAATGCATTTTTTTATACAGTACAAAATATATGAAAAATATATTTTTAAAAATACAGTTTCAAATATACTGTATGTCTTTAGAAATACATTTAATCTACATTTTGTAATGCATTTACAAATATATGTAAAAATATATGTTAAAATTACTTTTTTATATGGTAAAAAAATCTGAAGAATATATTTAAAAAATATATTTTTTAAATGTTTTTCATATATGTTGTCATATATAAAAAAAACACATTTAAACATACAGTATATATATATATAATTTTTTTTTTTTTTTGTAATATATTGAATACGGCCAAAATTGCAGTATTTCAAATATATGTCAATTTATTTGGGAAGAATATTTTTAAAATATATTTAAAATATATTTTTCTTCCAATGTGGGGTGCTAACAACATACACTGACACTGTACTGATGACACTGGCTGAGAAGGGGTTAACATCTAGGCACAATCAAAGGGTTAACTGTGCGCCTTGCAATACTTGGTGTGTGTGCTGATTTTACTATGGGATGTGGCGGTTTTTATTCCTTGCTTTGCAGGGAAACAAATACCGGGACATCCCCGCTGTCAGGACAGAGTGTTTGTGTTGTTGCCAATTACAGAGCTCTGTCCTGTCATCCACTTCGGGTCCCGGCCATCAATCGTTAGCCAGGACCCATTGATCGACTTTTGCTGTAACTAATCACAGTACAGCCAGGGCGGCGGGAGAGTGCGGGCGCACGTGGGATCACATATCTGACACGTGATCCAGCACAGAGAGGTGGTTTTGCCGCAGTACTTCTAAGTGAGGCGGTCGGCAAGCAATGTGCAGTGTAGGGAGTGTGGGGCCGTTTTCCTGGCAATGATGGGATGTTACAGCGCAGACAAAGGTGAAGTGTAATAAAGTCGCTGGCGGCGGTCCCTGGGGTGCGGGATTGGATCAGATCCTCGCTGTTACTAGGCTCGGCTCTCAGCATCAACTTGCATTAGTACAGCCCAGCCTTGCCTTTCGTGATAGCAGTCCCTGCATGCTGAATGTCCTAACCTCAGGGTGAGCCAATCACAAGAACACGGATTCATGGCGGGGGGGGATCATTAAATGGATTTCCTGCCAGCAGTGTAAGTACCTGGGTTTGGCCAGCCTCCTACAGTCCCTGTACAGCAGCGCTGGGGTGTGAGAAGGAGAAGCAGCACAAGGAGCCAATCAGTTCATGTGCAGACAAGAAGCATGCTGATAGGAGGAGAGATCGGAGTGACAGAGAGATGAGCACGTCACCGTACTGCTTCTCCTTTTACTGTCCAGTCACATGCTTGGGGGCAGGTCCGGGATGACCTGGGCTCAGAGGAAGTGGATTGAATGATGCTGCCCACCAGACTGAGGACATCTAGTGAAAAGAAATACAGTGGCGGAATCTCTATATTGAAGTTGAACATTGCAGAAAATAAAGCTGGTTTTGCAGTTTTTGTTTTCAATGGGCTATTCATGTCCATCCTGTTACTTCAGGCTGCCATTGTGCTTTATTTTAGGTTTTGTTTTTGATAGGTTGGTTCGGGGTTAAAGCCCCTGCCAACTGGTTTTTGAGGATCTGTGCAACCATTGGGGGGGTTCCCCTTATTTCCTGTCTGGGCAAGAAAGTATGGTAAATCACTCCAGTGGGGACATGGACGGCAACAGAACATTCTCAAGAGGGTTAGATCAATAGTGATCAACTTATGAGGTATAGGGGGCCCCAGCTGTGTCCCCTGACATTAACAAAGGGCCCCACATCATATTCTGTATATGTAATGCTACAGAAGACTGCTGATTTACTATAGGAGATGGTCAGAGACTGCTGACTCACTATAGGAGATGGTCAGAGAATGCTGACGTACTATAGGAGATGGTCAGAGACTGTTGATTTTCTATAGGAGATGGTCAGAGACTGCTGACTCACTATAGGAGATGGTCAGAGAATGCTGACTCACTATAGGAGATGGTCAGAGACTGCTGACGTACTATAGGAGATGGTCAGAGACTGCTGACTCACTATAGGAGATGGTCAGAGACTGTTGATTTTCTATAGGAGATGGACAGAGACTGCTGACTCACTATAGGAGATGGTCAGAGACTGCTGACGTACTATAGGAGATGGTCAGAGACTGCTGACTCACTATAGGAGATGGTCGGAGACTGCTGACTTACTATAGGAGATGGTTAAAGACTGCTGACTTACTATAGGAGATGGTCAGAGACTGCTGACTTACTATAGGTGATGGTCAGAGACTGCTGACGTACTATAGGAGATGGTCAGAGACTGCTGACTTACTATAGGTGATGGTCAGAGACTGCTGACTTACTATAGGAGATGGTTAAAGACTGCTGACTTACTATAGGAGATGGTCAGAGACTGCTGACTTACTATAGGAGATGGTCAGAGACTGCTGACTCACTATAGGAGATGGTCAAGAGATTGCTGATTTACTATAGGAGATGGTCAGAGAATGTTGATTTACTATAGGAGATGGTCCAGAGACTGCTGACTTTCTATAGGAGATGGTCAAGAGACTGCTGATTTACTATAGGAGATGGTCAGAGACTGCTGACGTACTATAGGAGATGGTCCAGAGACTGCTGACTTTCTATAGGAGATGGTCAGAGACTGCCGACTTACTATAGGAGATGGTCAGAGACTGCCGACCTACTATAGGAAATGGTCAGAGACTGCCGACTTACTATAGGAGATTGTCAGAGACTGCCGACTTACTATAGGAGATGGTCAGAGACTGCTGACTTACTATAGGAGATGGTCAGAGACTGCCGACTTACTATAGGAGATGGTCAAAGACTGCTGACTTACTATAGGAGATGGTCAAGAGACTGCTGACTTACTATAGGAGATGGTCAGAGACTGCTGACTTACTATAGGAGATGGTCAGAGACTGCTGACTTACTATAGGAGATGGTCAGAGACTGCTGACTTACTATAGGAGATGGTCAGAGACTGCTGACTTACTATAGGAGATGGTCAGAGACTGCTGACTTACTATATTACTTACTCATTAAAATGTCTTTCCAAATAAATTCTTTCACCACTATTACTGACTGCTGGGGTCTGGATATGGCTGTACGACAATTACCAAAGGGTCATAGGTGGTGCACCAGTGAGTTAGAAACTCTGTCATTTTATTATTCACACAATATCTTCCTGTCCTTCTGACAACCACTCCCTTCAGTTCTTGTCCTGGTGTCACAAGGACAGGAAGAAAGACTATATCTCCCCAGTGGGGTCTCAGACAGCAATAACTAATATACAGCAGCATTTATGTGCCCCAGGTCTACCCAAAATTACGTTTTTTGGTTGGGTTTCCTAAGAAGATGTGTTTATTGAGAAGACAAGGCACTTTCCCTGAGATAAGAGTGATTATCGGCAATGTTTCACATTGTAGTCACCACTTTCTGATCTCCATCACTTCCTGGATTTCCATTACGTACCTTCATCCCGCTCTCTGAATCCTTCTTTCCTCTCTTTCTTTTTTTTTCCTTTCTTTTTCTTTCCTCTCTTTCTTTCTTTCTCTCCTTTTTTCCCCTTTTACTGCCTTTCTCTCTTTCTTTTCCTTCTCTTTCCTTTCTTTCTTTCTTTCTCTTTCCCTCCCTTTCTTTCCTTTTTTCCTTCCTGCCTTTCTCTCCTTTTTCTTTCTTTCTTTCTTTCTTTCTTTCTTTCTTTCTTTCTTTCTTTCTTTCTTTCTTTCTTTCTTTCTTTCCTTTTTCTTCCTGCCTTTCTCTCTTTTCTTTCTTTCTTTCTTTCTTTCTTTCTTTCTTTCTTTCTTTCTTTCTTTCTTTCTTTCCTTTTTCTTCCTGCCTTTCTCTCTTTTCTTTCTTTCTTTTTCTTTCCTTTATTCCTTCATTTCTCTCTTTCCTTTATTTTCTTTTTTTCTTTCTTTTCTATCTCTTCTTCCTTTCCTTTCTTTCCTCTTTTACTGCCTTTCTCTCTTTCTTTTCCTTCTCTTTCTTTTTTACTTTCCTTTCTTTTTCTTTTTTCTTTCTTTCTTTCTTTCTTTCTTTCTTTCTTTCCTTTTTTCCTTCCTGCCTTTCTCTCCTTTTTCTTTCTTTCTTTCTTTCTTTCTTTCTTTCTTTCTTTCTTTCTTTCTTTCCTTTTTCTTCCTGCCTTTCTCTCTTTTCTTTCTTTCTTTCTCTCTTTCTTTCTTTCTTTCTTTCTTTCTTTTTCTTTCCTTTATTCCTTCATTTCTCTCTTTCCTTTATTTTCTTTTTTTTTCTTTCTTTTCTATCTCTTCTTCCTTTCCTTTCTTTCCTCTTTTACTGCCTTTCTCTCTTTCTTTTCCTTCTCTTTCTTTTTTTCTTTCCTTTCTTTTTCTTTTTTCTTTCTTTCTTTCTTTCTTTCTTTTCTTTCCCTTTCTTTTCTTTCTTTCTTTTCTATATTTCCTTCATTTCTATCTTTCCTTTCTTTCTCTTTCTTTCCTTCCTTTTTTCCTTTCCTCCTTTTTCTTTATTCCTTTTTTCTTTTCCTTTCCATTAAGCACCTCTGAATCCGTTCCTTCCATAAGATCAGGTGTAATGTGTTTTCTCAGCAGATGGGCTGTGTGGCCCGGAGTTGTGTTGTGTAGCTTGCACCTGCTTGGGGTTCCTAACCTGGGGCCGAAAGGATGAGGCGCTGTGATTGGAGGAGAGGGACAAGCTGTTTGTTTTAGAACTTTTAAATCTCCCGACGCAGTGACTTTGGCTGGATCTGGGAGCATTGAAAGGACTTGGGTTTTTTTTTTAGAATTTGGGGAGGGGAGGGATGGGAGCCGTTTGTTTAGCCGCAAGGTGTCAGGGACTCGGGAAGCGTCTCGCATACAGAGGAAAAAACACTTTAACTTCAAAGACGAAATGAAAAAAGTTATTCTGTAGCATGTGATTTTTATTAAAGTGTTTGTTTGGTCTTTTTTTTTTTTGTGAAAGAGGAACATCTCAACCAGCCCATGAATTTACTTTCCATTGGCGCCTCTTATACAGAATTCACATACAAGCCCCGCCCTCTGAATCCTTCCTTTCTTTTCTTTTTTTCTTTCATTTCCTTCTCTTCTTTCTTTCTTTCTTTTTTCCTTTCTTTTCTTTCTTTCCTTTCTTTCCTTTTTTTCTTTCCTTCCTTTCTTTTTCTTTCCTTCCATTTTGTATTTCCTTCATATCTTTTTCTTTTCAATTTTTCTTTTCTTTTCTTTTCTATTTTTCCTTTTTTCATATAGCTCTCTGAATCCTTATTTCCTTTTTTTTCCTTTCCTTCCTTTCTCTCTTTTCTTTCTTTTTCTTTCTTTCCTTTCTTTCTTTCTTTTCTATATTTCCTTCCTTTCTATCTTTCTTTGCTTTCTTTTCTTCCTTTTTTTCCTTTCCTCCTTTTTCTTTATTCCTTTTTTTTCTTTCCTTCCTTTCTCTCTTTCCTTTCTTTCTTTCTTTCTTTCTTTCTTTCTTTCTTTCTTTCTTTCTTTCTTTCTTTCTTTCCTTTCTTTCCTTTCTTTCCTTTCTTTCTTTCTTTCTTTCTTTCTTTCTTTCTTTCTTTCCTTTCTTTTCTTCCTTTGCTCCTTTTTCTTTATTCCTTTTTTTTCTTTTCCTTCCATAAGATCAGGTGTAATGTGTTTTCTCAGCAGATGGGCTGTGTGGCCCGGGGTTGTGTTGTGTAGCTTGCACCTGCGTGGGGTTCCTAACCTGGGGCCGAAAGGATGAGGCGCTGTGATTGGAGGAGAGGGACAAGCTGTTTATTTTAGAACTTTTAAATCTCCCGACGCAGTGACATTGGCTGGATCTGGGAGCATTGAAAGGACTTGGGTTTTTTTTTAGAATTTGGGGAGGGGAGGGATGGGAGGGATGGGCTGCCCCTTATACAGAATTAACATAAAAGTCCGGTAAATCCTGCGTTGTCCTTCTCTTTAAAGCCGTTCTTCTGCGACAAATCCTATTACACACCGCCATCTTGAATCTTCCGTTGTCTCTTCCGGCTTGAATGACTCTCCCTTGATCCCGCACATTTGCAGAGGTGCTGAACGTTTTCCATGGGGCCGAAGGGTCAAAAATGCACAATGTGTGGTGTAGAGGTGCAGGGCCAGGGGCAGGAGCTGCCATTTCTGAACCCTGCGTTGGCCCGGCCATTGTATGTTTGAATGCGCAAGTTCCATCTGCCTCTGCTCAGGGTAGGGGATCACTTGGGCATCCTCGCCGAAATTGTCACTGGCTGGCAATGCCTTTGACAATCTGATTGGACGATCTCATTTTTGCTAGGCTCACACCTATGCAGTTTGCGTTTGATCCATTTCTGCAGTGCGTTTTGTGTTTTTGCAGCGTTTTTGATATGCTTTTTTGCAAACAGGTAATTTTCTCCTTCACTGATGTGTGTTGATGAGGCAGCACTGATGGGCACTGATAGATAGCACTGATGGGCACTGATGAGGTGGCACTGATGGGAACTGATAGACAGCACTGATGGGCACTGAAGAGGTGGCACTGATGGGCACTGATGAGGTGGCGCTGATAGACAGCACTGATGGGCACTGATAGAGAGCGCTGATGGGCACTGATAGACAGCACTGATGGGCACTGATGAGGTGGCACTGATGGGCACTGATAGACAGCACTGATGGGCACTGATGAGGTGGCACTGATGGGCACTGATGAGGTGGCGCTGATAGACAGCACTGATGGGCACTGATAGAGAGCGCTGATGGGCACTGATAGACAGCACTGATGGGCACTGATGAGGTGGCACTGATGGGCACTGATGAGGTGGCATTGATAGACAGCACTGATGGGCACTGATAGAGAGCACTGATGGGCACTGATAGACAGCACTGATGGGCACTGATAGAGAGCACTGATGGGCACTGATAGACAGCACTGATGGGCACTGATGAGGTGGCACTGATGGGCACTGATGAGGTGGCACTGATAGACAGCACTGTTGGGCACTGATAGACAGCACTGATGGGCACTAATAGACAGCACTGATGGGCACTGATGAGGAGGCACTGATGAGGAGGCACTGATATGCAGAAATGATGGGCACTGATAGGTGAAACTGATGGGCACCACTGACTGGTGGTACTGACTGACAGCACTGCTGGGCACTTCCTTTCTTTTCCATATGTGTGGCCGCGTTGGCACCAGGAAAAAAAAAAGCTTTATAATTTGTTCCTCGCAGGGCGATGATAGACGATTTACACAAGACCAGCTACTTGCACCTCCAAAAGAAAAACTGAGCGATGAGCCGGGGAGGCGATATTCTACAAGGAACATAAATATGTGTCGCGCTAAGTGCGCCAGCGCCAAAAGTGGGCGTGGTTTACATTGTGCTAAATATTGGGCATGGCTTAAAGGGGGTGTGGTTAGAGTCTGAGATGACTTACACAGTGCAGAATGTGGTGATGACTCTGTGTGCAGGATGGAGATGACATGACAATGGCTGTGTGCAGGATGGAGATGACATGGGGAAGGCTGTGTGCAGGATGGAGATGACATGGGGATGGCTGTGTGCAGGATGGAGATGACATGGGGATGACTGTGCAGGACGGAGATAGCATGAAGATGGCTGTGTATAGGAGGGAGATGACTGTGTGCAGGATGGGGATGATTATGTGTAGGATGGAGATGGCATGAAGATGGCTGTGTGCAGGATGGAGATGACATGGGGATGGCTGTGTGCAGGATGGAGATGACATGACAATGGCTGTGTGCAGGATGGAGATGACATGGGGATGGCTGTATGCAGGATGGAGATGACATGGGGATGGATGTGTGCAGGATGGAGATGACATGGGGATGGCTGTATGCAAGATGGAGATGACATGGGGATGGCTGTGTGCAGAATGGGGATGACATGACGATGGCTTTGTGCAAGATGGAGATGACATGGGGATGGCTGTATGCAGGATGGGGATGACATGGGGATGGCTGTATGCAGGATGGAGATGACATGGGGATGGCTGTATGCAGGATGGAGATGACATGGGGATGGCTGTGTGCAAGATGGAGATGACATGGGGATGGCTGTATGCAGGATGGGGATGACATGGGGATGGCTGTATGCAGGATGGAGATGACATGACAATGACTGTGTGCAGAATGGAGATGACATGGGGTTGGCTGTGTGCAGGATGGAGATGACATGGGGTTGGCTGTGTGCAGGATGGGGATGACATGGGGATGGCAGTGTGCAGGATGGAGATGACATGGGGATGGATGTGTGCAGGATGGAGATGACAAGCAGGCATGTCAGAGTTGTCCGTTAGTCATGGCCATGGCTGCACCCTAGGCGGCTGGCTAGTTCCCTTAGTGGTAGCCCCCGGCCCTGATTCCTGGTCATGTTACTATTTGTCTGATGAGTGGAAGGATCGGATTGTGACATGTGTGGGTGATCCGTCTGCTCATGTAGTATGATTTGTCTGCTAGAAATACATGGAATCCATCAGTGATAACACGCAGCCTATTAAGATGCAGAAGGTCATTTAGAGACTGCTAGATATATATCACGGGAGGATGGACTATTCCTTGAAATGCCCCCCCCCCCGCCCTCTTGTTCATCCATATCGCTCATACTGATGCGTTTGAATGTGATTCTCCTGATTGTGTTTTTTCTTCCAGATGGGAGGAGGAATATTCGGCTCGCGTCCAGCTGCAGCAGAGAGTGGCGGAGCTGGATGAGGTGAGATGGACTCTTCCCCGTTATGTCATACGTCTGTACATCTCCGATACGCCCTCCTGCAGTCCCCGCTCCCTCTCAGCCATGAGGCCGGGTTCACACCTATGCAGTTTGCATTCGATCCATCTCTGCAGTACATTTTGCATTTTCGCACATGCGTTTTTTATGCATTTTGCATTTTTTTTTCTTGTTGCTAGGCAGATTAAAACGCAAAACGCATCAAAATCATATGAAAAACGCAATACATGTTTTTCTGCAGCATCTCCATTGAAGTCTATAGAACCAAAAAAGCAACGGTTTGCGTTTAAAAAAGTCCCTGGCCTTTTAAAAAAAAACGCACCGGGGTGAAAACGCGGAGATGTGAACCTGTCCCATAGGAAATCATGTTAAATGGATTGTAGTGCGTTTCTGCAAAACGCAGAGGTGTGAACATGTCCCATACAGGGGCGGACCGATATGTCATGGGGCCCCCGGGCAATAGGAAATCATGGGGCCCCTGTGTCCTCGCCTACACTCAAATCACACCCAAAAAATCCTATGAAAGGTACCAGGGGCATCTCATGGGGCCCCCTACTGTCCCCGGGCCCTCGGGCAGTGCCCGAATGGTCAGTCTGCCCCTGGTCCCATAGGAAATCATGTTAAATGGATTGTAGTGCGTTTCTGCAAAATGCAGGGCAAAACGCAGAGGTCTGAATGTGTCCCATACAGGGGCGGACTGATAAGTCATGGGGCCCCCGGGCAATCATGGGGCCCCTGTGTCCTTGCCTACACTAAAATTACACCCAAAAAAGCCTATGAAAGGTACCAGGGGCATCTCATGGGGCCCCCTACTGTCCCTGGGCCCTCGGGCAGTGCCCGGGTGCCCGAATGGTCAGTCTGCCCCTGGTCCCATAGGAAATCATGTTAAATGGATTGTAGTGTGTTTCTGCAAAACGCAGCGGAAAACGCAGAGGTGTGAACATGTCCCATACAGGGGCAGACTGATAAGTCATGGGGCCCCTGGGCAATAGGAAATCATGGGGCCCCTGTGTCCTTGCCTACACTCAAATCACACCCAAAAAAGCCTAGGAAAGGTACCAGGGGCATCTCATGGGGCCCCCTACTGACCTCGGGCCCTCGGGCAGTGCTCGGGTGCCCGAAAGGTCAGTCCACCCCTGGTCCCATAGGAAATCATGCTAAACGCAGCGGAAAATGCATGGGTGTGAACCTAGACTCACGGCGAATCCGCTGCATCCTTCCACATAGCCTAGGCAGGAAATCTCCACTGATGTATATTTTCCCACCTGTTGATAATTTCCTCGCACATACGAGGCGTGACATTTGGAATCCCAGAATGGACTGTAAAAAAAAAAAAAGTTCACTTTCCTATACACTAGCGATCTTCAAAGTATCCCCTTGCGAAGTGACGCACTTTTCTAGATGACTGCGCCGCCACCGGAAACATTCCTGGGATTCATTTTCCAGAACGCTGCGCAGGATCTTTGGCTGTCCGGAATGTCATCAAAGCATTTTTTTAACTTTTGACAGAGACTAAAGTCGCACGGTGCTAAGTCAGGAGAATAAGGTGGTCGGTTAGGTTTCAGAATGGATTTCTGGGCCAGGACCTTGCAAACACTTAAAGCATTGTGTGCAGGAGCATTGTCGTGGTGGATAATCCATTTGTCAGGCCAGAGTTGTTTTTTTTTCCTCCGAACAGATTCCCGCAACCTTTTCATTTTCCACCTTTGTATCCATCCTTTGTGTTTTTGGTGGCCCACTTCTTGCGTCATCGTTGACATCTTCCCACCCCTTCTTAAACCGCCCCTGGTCCCATGTACATGAGGCCTGACAGTGACCTCCACTAGCTTCTGAATCCTCTCCCCTCTTTCCTGGTGCATTGTGAACACAGGAGGTCTCTCGCTTGGCATGGGCACCATTCGCAGAACACCTCGCATTTTTCTCAATGAATGCAAAGCGTTCTCTGATTGGACAAGAGGTGGGGTGGTGACATCACAATCTCCACCTCACCTAATCAGTGAACACCTTGCATTCATTGAAATGAATTCAAGCAGTTCTGCAAATGGTGTTCATGCTGGACCAGCCACCTCCTGTGTCCACAATACAGCAGGACAGCTGCTTGGCACAGGACCTGGAAGCTAGCAGCCATCAGTGTAGTAGCTGTGTCAACGACAGTGATTTCCAGCTTACATAGGGATCTGCCTGGTATGACACGTCCATACGTACATTAGTCCAGGCTGGTGCAGAGCTGTGTAAATCTTAGACCTGGAGGAACAGAAATCCAAATTCTTTGGCAGGTAAAACAGATCTCATATACTGGGGGTTGGGCAAACATATGGAAACACTTCATCATTTGCAGGAGTGAAAGTGACAACATGTTTCCTGTTGAAAACGGAAGTGATGTAATATTCTTTTGCTTCTGCTGTGTGATGAGACACCTAGCTAATTGGTGGGAAGCCTCACTTTCGTTATTCACGTCAGCCTTCAAGGGACAAAAGCACATTGTGCAGGATTGTGACCCGGAATAAGAAAACAACTGCTGGAAAAGTGACTGCCGAGCTCAATCTCAGTTCTTTGAAGACTGAGTCCTGGGAAGACTGAGTCCCGGGAAGACTGAGTCGCGGGAAGACTGAGTCGCGGGAAGACTGAGTCCCATGAAGACTGAGTCCTTTGGAGACTGAGATTGAGCTCTGCAGTCACTTTTCCAACAGAAAAAAAGACTGAGTCCCGTGAAGGCTGAGTCCTGTGAAGGCTGAGTCCCATGGAGACTGAGATTGAGCTCTGCTGTCACTTTTCCAGCAGAAAAAAAGACTGAGTCCCGTGAAGATTGAGTCCCGTGAAGATTGAGTCCCGGGAAGATTGAGTCCCGGGAAGATTGAGTCCCGGGAAGACTGAGTCCCGGGAAGACTGAGTCCCGGGAAGACTGAGTCCCGGGAAGACTGAGTCCTGTGGAGACTGAGATTGAGCTCTGCAGTCACTTTTCCAGCAGTTGTTTTTTTATTCCGGGTCACAATCCAACGCAATGTCCTGTTGTCTCTTTCGGTCAGTCGACTGTGCCACCCGCGCTTGTGCTGACCAGACGACGTTTTCCTGGAAACTGTATACGCCGTCATCACCTTTGGTACTGTGCCTCGCGACACGACATATAAATTGTCAACTTGTCAACAGTCACAGAGGCACCAGCTTAGTGACACCAACAGTTTGCCTTCTTTGAAGCTCAGTAAGCTCTGACATGACTCTGTATTACTAGCAGTGCACACAGTGAATGACGAACGTGAGGCTTCCCACCTGTTAGCTGGGTGTCTCATTACACAGCGGAAGCAAAAGAATGTTACATCACTTCCATTTTCAACACGAAACATGTCATTACTTTCATACCTGCAGATCATGTAGTGTTTCCATTTTTTTGTCTAACCCCTGTATGGGCATCATTTGTATATTTAGCAGTTCGCTGTGAGTATTATATCTTGAATAAAGTTCCCAAACTCAGGATGCATACATATATATGGGTGTACATTAGATACCATGGATGACTTTCACCTCCAGTAGAGACTTGGAGGCACCTGTCTTGCATTCCCCATGCCCGCCAGGCATACCCCAGACATCGCTGTCTTCTTGGATACTTGTTTATGGCTCCCATAAAAAGCTATGTTTGAGCAGAACAGACATCCTAACTCCTACTGGTTCCTCTCAGGACCAGAGGTCATGTCTACATAGGTTCTCATTTATCCAGGTCACCTTATAGCTGCCAGCAGCAAGTATCACTTTTAACTGGACTTCTGTAATGATCCAATCTCTATGGAATGTGTCAAAAGCTTCCTGATTTCCTGACACCCAGAGTGGGATTATATAACTGGGACAGAAAGGTTCCACAACTTTCACATGTCCCATTTATCTTGGACAATCAACATCTGCCTTGACACATTCCTTGGTGATTTGGATTGAGGTGTGGATATAAATCTATGTTCCTGACACTTGTTAGAAGTGGTGTGGGTAAGCAATGAAACATCTTCAACATTACAGAAGAAGTCTAGATGAAGGTGACCAACTGCTGCTAGCTATACCATGACCTGTATACTAGAGAACCTTCAATGAAAACTGAACAAGACACTTGGATGAGCTGTGAAAGGTCTTCAGCATATCAGAGCAAGTCCAGTTGAATGTGACTAACTTATACTAGATATACCATGACCTCGACAAATGAGAACTTTCTCCGACAACTGAAGGAAACACTTGGGTGAGTGGTGAAAGGTTTGAAACATTTCAGAACACGTCTAGTTGAAAGTGACTAACTACTACCATGATATGAATAAATTAGAACATTCGCCGGCAACTGAAGAAGACACTTGGATGAGTGGTGAAAGGTTTTCAGCATTTCAGAACAAGTCCAGTTGAATGTGAATGCCTACTACTAGATGTACCATGAGTTGGATATTGGAGATCCTTCAATGACAGCTGAGGAAGACACTTGGATGAATGGTGAAAGGTCTTCAGGATCCCAGAGAAAAGTGACCAACTACTATTGACAACTAAAGAAGATACTTGGATGAGTGGTGAAAAGTCTTCAGCATTTCAGAACAAGTCCAGTTGAATGTGACTAAGTACTACTAGATATACCATGACCTGGACACTGGAGATCCTTCAGTGAATGCTGAAGAAGACACTTGGATGAATAGTGAGAGGTCTTCAGGATCTCAGAAAAACTCCAGTTAAATGTGACCAACTACTACTGACAACTGAAGAGGACACTTGGATGAGTGGTGAAAGGTCTTCAGCATTTCAGAACAAGTTCAGTTGAATGTGACTAACTACTACTAGATATACCATGACCTGGACACAGGAGATCCTTCAATGGCAGCTATAGAAGACACTTTGATGAGTATTGAAAGGTCTTCAGGATCTCAGAAAAAGTCCAGTTAAATGTGACCAACTACTATTGATACACCATGACCTTGATACTGGAGAACCTTCAATGACAACTGATAAAGACACTTAGATGAGTGGTGAAAGGTCTTCAACATTTCAGAACAAGTCCAGTTGAGAGTGACTAACTTCTACTAGATACACCATGAGCTTGACAAATGAGAACCTTCTCTGACAACTGAAGGAAACATTTGGGTGAGCAGTGAAAGGTTTTCCACATTTCAGAACAAATCTAGTTGAAAGTGACTAACTACTACAAGACATACCATGACCTGGATAAATGAGAACATTCGCCGACAACTGAAGGAAACACTTGGGTGAGCGGTGAATGATTTCAGCATTTCAGATTAAGTCCAGTTGAATGTGACTAACTACTACTAGATATACCATGACCTGGATACTGGAGATCCTTCAATGACAGCTGAAGAAGACACTTGGATAAGTGGTGAACGGTCTTCAGGATTTCAGAAACAGTCCAGTTAAATGAGGCCAACTACTATTAGATACATCATGACCTTGATACTGGAAAACCTTCAATGACAACTGAAGAAGACATTTGACTGAGTGATGAAAGGTCTTTAGCTTTTCAAAAAGAGTCCAGTTGAGTGTGACTACTATTAGCTATACCATGACCTGGATAAATGAGAACCTTCAAACACAGGACCATGGGATCAAGTAGGAGTTAGGATGTCTGGACTTTAAAACATAGTTTTTATTGGAGCCGTAAACAAGTATCTTATCCAGCAAGAGAGGATACTGGGGTATGCCGGGTGGCAAAGGGGAATGCAACTGGCTTGGATAAGATACAAAGTCTTCAACATTACGGATAAAGCCCTGCTGAATGAGACCAACTACTACTAGATATACCAGGCTCTGTTATAACACATTATTGTAGGTAAGGCCATGTGTGTTCATAAATCCTTTTTTTCCCACTTCCTACATTGTTACTGATATTGTCCTGTCCTGTTGTCACACAGGAGGCTCAGGAGTCCGCTGTATACCAGGAGGAACTAGCCATGAAGGTCAAACAGCTAAAGGCTGAACTTGTCGTCTTCAAGGGCTTGATGAGCAATGTGAGTACTCCATGTCACATATTACTTTTTGTTTCTTTTTGTATTATTTCTTCAGCTCATCCGAGAGGTTGTCTACGTCCCCACGCTGGACATTTCCCCTCAGTTCTCCTCCTTCGGGAAACATTAGTGTGCGTTACTTCAGCGTACCTCAACACAAGGCACACTGTGCAGTGCATTGGGGTGTCATCTACTTCACATGGAACCCCAAGGGGCACAAGGGTGGAAGTTTGCAACAATGTAACAACGTTTGAGGCCACCCTCCTCCAAAACTAGACATCACATGTTTGGCATAGCTGTACAAACCTGAAATACATTCACTAAACAAGACAGGAAAAGTATATTAACACACTATGGCCTCGTTTACACGGACAGCAGTGGGGCAGTAAATACAGGTGGTCAAGCTGTGGTTCCATTACCCCATTATACAGCCTAATGCCTTGACAACACTGGTGGGTAATAAGTCTGTGTTTTACCATTTATTTGCACATTGACTTGATGAACCTTGCTAAAAAGTTGTGATTGAAAGTTTAGAAATGTTGCAGTAAAATTGACTTTACAAAGAACCTCGTCTGCATTGTACAAAATATTCCAAATTGAAATATCAGCTTACTGGAGATGGGAATTCCTCTCCCGTTGTCATGTGGTTGGTGTTGCGTCTCCAGCACTTTATTCTACAGCGTTCTCCTACCCTTGTTGCATAAATTCATGGCACATCGCATGCAGTTTTGTTGGGGTTTTTGGTGGATTAACTCTGATTACTAGTTATATTTACATTGCCAATGATTGGGGATCAGATCGTTATTGATTAGAGATACAGCTACATTTCCTACAATTGGATCGGCCTGAAACAACAAAACTGGAGCTACACTGGTATACCCATATGGAAGAAAAATATATTTCAAATATATTTTAAAATACTCTTCCCAAATATATTGACATATATTTGAAATACTACAATTTTGGCCGTATTCAATATATTTCAAAATATATTTATATATATATATATTGCATGTTGAAATGCATTTTTATTACAAAATATCTGAAAAATATTTTCAAAAAATACATTTAAAATATACTGTATGTCTTTAAAAATAAAAAAATCTACATTTTTGGAATGCATTTACAAATATATGTAAAAATGTATGTTAAAATGACTTTTTTATATGTTAAAAAAAATTCTGAAGAATATATTTAACCCCTTCACGCCGGCGTCTGGGCCTAGACGCCGAGCGGCCGCACATTTGCGCTCAATATACAAAATACATATGTGCCGAGAGTGTGCGCCCTGCACGCTCCCAGCACACATGTCCGGTACTCACGGAAAGGTCCCGGTCTCCTCTTTCGATCGGGACCTTTCCCGATCATGTGACCGCCGTGACGACGCATCACGGCGGTCACATGATCCCTAAACCCCGCCCGTCCCGGCTTCTGAAACTCTTAAAGGGCCGGGAGGCGCCGGCGTGAAGGGGTTAAAATATGTATATTTTTAAAAATCTATATTTTTTAAAATATATTCTTCAGATTCCATATAAGCGCAATGGTCGAGTCTTAACACGCGGCGGCCATATTTATGCGTATATGGGGCTCTGCTGTTTTGTGCTGAGAGCGCACTCAATGCGCTCTCCCACTGACCGTGCTGTCACTGGTGGGATAGGCCCCCTATCATGTGATCTCTGTGACTGTCAGTCACATGACCAGGAACTCCACCACCCAATGTTACGGTCCCCTTAAAGTGTTGTGGAGAGGCATCAGCAAGGAGTTAAACTCCAAACCTTCTGCCTGCAGAGATGACTTCATACGCTGTCTTAATGAATCTACCGGCAGCTAGAAATTCACTGATCTTGAATTTTGAAGATAAAAATAGGGCTTGACATACTTTCTTCCCTTTAAAAACACATATTGTCAAACAGGCTGTGACAGATTATGGGGGAGAAGTCTGGAGAAGTCTACACGACAGGATTGTTTTACCCTCCTGGGAAATTTCCAAACGTTGGAGTTTATTAGAAGTAGCATATGGACAATCGGTTGTGATTGATGTCCCTGTGATCTTCTTATGATAGATGTTATTATTATAGAAGAGGGTCCTGCTGGTTGTGTCGTATAAATCACATTTCTGGCAGTATTTACAACTCGAATCGCTTTTAAAACAAGAAGAACCTGAAGAGCCCAATGGTCTTAAAGCCAGTGCCAGGATAAGGTCCTTCAACACCCAAGGCCAATGTGCCCCCCAGCCTATGACCTATGAACTACGTCTGCAGTAGAGGTTGCACGTTCTGCCCATTTTACACCATCTTCCTGCTAGGTGGCAGGCTGCCTCGCACGTGGCCCTAGCGAGCAGCCGAGCTGACCCCCAATGTAAAAATGACCTTCAGGGCAATATGATACCTTTACCCAAGACCCTCCTGACTGTGTGCTTATTCCCCTACACTCCTAGGGGTTCTAGGCACTGGGCACCTTTGCTATGCCCGACAACCAAGGGATACCAGCAGAACTCATGCTCACGCTCTTCAAAGCAGCATTCTTACTGATTAAGAGCACCACAAGGCTGGAAGTGGGTAATGTTCTTCTACTGAAGGCCCCAATCATTAATGGCTCCAATAGAGCCACACAGTTCAGTCATGTAACAGGCTCTTGGTCCCAGGCCCTGCTGGTGGCTACTCTTCTCCCTGCAGTAAGATGGGCCTAGGTTCTTCCTGACCCAGGCCCAGGATGGTGGAAAGGGGTACACCAGTTTCCAAGGTCCTCTCTTCTTTTTCTCTTTGGGCTAGGATGGGGAGCCCCAGGGCACCCTGCCCTCCCCCAGGAGGGGGGTGAGCAGGAGCTCAACAGACAGATGTTGCCTCTTCCTCTGGTCTTACCTACCTCATTCTTAGGTCTTCCCTAGACTCCCAGCCTTTTCCCAGGGAGAGGAGGCACCTTGAAGGGGAACCTGCTCTACTAACTGCCTACATGCTGATGTGCCCAAGGCAACTTCCTCTTCTACCCCTCAGCCCAGACCTGCCAAAAATGATTTGTATTAGTGTCTTGTCCTGTCTTTTAAGGAAGTACTGAGATTTGAGGCAATGTCATTTCAGCTCGAACCTGAGGGAAACTATCACATGATAGTGGTCTCCTGGCCCAATCAGCTGAGGCTGTGGAGTTCCCTGCTCCCCAGTCGTACATATCAAATGGACGGGGATGCTTTGGGACATCATTGACCCAATATGGCCATTCAATTGCTTGTACAAGCAGCGGGAGGGGACGTCCCCCCTTACGTTGCCTTCCGAAGCTCTCTTGAGATCTCCCATCCCACCAGGAGACCCAAGCGACTAGCCAGACAGCCGAACAAAGCTAGGATCAGCTTTGATCGGCTGTCCCTTATAGTAAACCGGAAGCAATGACCTGACGTCCCTTTCAGTTTACTCGGAAACTATCGGCGCCATTTTTGAAAAACTCTAAGCATTTCAAAACACAGATCTTGATGTTTTGAATGCTTTCAAGTGCAGAGGAGGAATTTGGGGTCTTATAGAGAGCAGATCTCACCATAAAGAGTACCTGTCATGTGTTTATTGCTGCCACAGGGGATGTTTACATTCCTTGTGACACCAATAAAAGTGATTAAAAAAAAATAAAAAATTAAAGTGACAGTGTAAAACGAAAAAAAAAAAAATGTATTGCACACATGTGAGGTATCGAATGTCAGATCATAGACCTAAAGTGGTAACCTGTAAAGGCTTTTAAAGTTTAGCCTATGATAAGTAACATTTATGTCATTTGCTGCCGTTGCACGGGCGTGCACAATTTTAAAGTGTGACATGTTTGGTATCTATTTACTCGGCGTAACATCGTGGAGAACGTTCTGCTGCCTGTATCACTGTTCAGCATGACCGTTTTGGTGGTGGGTCAGTGATGGTCTGGGGAGGCATATCCATGGAGGGACATAGAGACCTCTACAGGCTAGACAATGGCACCTTGACTGCCATTAGGTATTGGGATGAAATCCTTGGAGCCATTGTCAGACCCTACACTGGTGCAGTGGGTCCTGGGTTCCTCCTGGTGCAAAGGGTCTTGGGTTCCTCCTGGTGCAAAGGGTCCTGGGTTCCTCCTGGTGCAAAGGGTCCTGGGTTCCTCCTGGTGCAGTGGGTCCTGGGTTCCTCCTGGTGCGGTGGGTCCTGGGTTCCTCCTGGCGCGGTGGGTCCTGGGTTCCTCCTGGCGCAGTGGGTCCTGGGGTCCTCCTGGTGCAGTGGGTCCTGGGTTCCTCCTGGTGCACGGCAATGTCCAGCCTCATGTGGGTAGAGTATGCAAGCAGTTCCTGGAGGATGAAGGAATTGATACCATTGAATGGCCCCCACGCTCCCCTGATCTAAATCCAATAGAACACCTCTGGGATGTCATGTTTCGGTCCATCCGACGCCGCCTGGTTGCACCTCAGACTGTCCAGGAGCTCAGTGATGCCCTGGTCCAGATCTAGGAGGAAATCCCCCAGGACACCATCCGTGGTCTCATTAGGAGCCTCCCCCGACATTGTCAGGCATGAATACAAGTACGTGGGGGCCACACAGACTACTGAGAACCATTCTGAGTTGCTGCAATGACATTTCAGCACAATGGACTCACCTGCTGCATCATTTTTTCACTTGGATTTTCGGGGTGTCTTTGAATTCAGTCCTCTGTAGGTCGATCATTTTCATTTCCATCAAACGATGGGGCGTCCTTACATTCCTAACACATCACCCCGTTCATGTCAGTATAGAGATCCAGCAGGAGATTCCTCCCCATTGAGATCTGATGGGTTTTCAACGTGTTCCTTTCATTTTTTTTGAGTAGTGTATATACAGTTGCAGTTCCTTCTCTACTCAGGAAATTAATAAAATGTTCAGATACATTAGAATCGCCTGTTATTTCTTTTTGCTGTGTGTGCCCCACTGGGGCATAAACTTCCCTTCATTTTCTGTCCCGGAGACACAACAGGAAGTGAGGGGAAATCTCTCCAATGTGGGTCAGGTGTCCCCATTGGATGATTTACTCTTACCTCCTGTTTTGGTGACAACTGTAAAATGTTGGATTCCCCCTCACATTCTGTCCCAAGTGGAGCCAGAGAAAAATCTGACAGGAGCTGAAACTCCCACACTCAATCCAAAATATTTTATTTAGTTTTGCATAGAATGGGAACTATTGATCTCTATAATTTTTCTTCCTTGCACCCCTCCTCTATATGGCAGTTACATTTATAACGAAAAAACTTTCAAAAACTGTTTTCATTATATATCTTATTTAAGACCTGGGGGTGTCCTCACTGGGTCTCTGTGCTTCTCTATGTAACGCAGGCAGATGATGGCAGGTGGAAGGGGCTATCATAGCTTCCTGAAAACATCATAGCACCCTGCCTCAATACTCCTCTCAAGAGCCCGCAGTCCTGATGCAAGCAGTGGGCGGGGCTCTTGGGAGGAGTAATGCAAATATTATAATGCCTTGATCAGGGGCAGACTGACCATTTCGAGCACTCGGGCACTGCCCGAGGGCCCGGGCTCAGTAGGGGGCCTCATGAAATGCCCCTGGTACCTTTTTATAGGCTTTTTTGGGTGTGCTTTGAGTGTAGGCAAGGACACAGGGGCCCCGTGATCCCCTATTGCCCAGGGGCCCCATGAGTTGTCAGTACGCCCCTGCCATTGATAGGTGGATGTCATTCTGGAAGAGTGGGAGTTCTCAGTCAGACTGTATTTGCATAAAGACCACCCTAGGTAATGCTGAGTCTCCATGATTAAAAGTACTGAGAGCCAATGAATTAAAGGGGCGGGGCCAGGGACATTCAGGCTGGGGAGGAAAGTGCTAGATGATGCTGGGCATCCTCCAGCCAGGAAATGGGGCGGAGCTCTATCTGACTTGCTGCAGCTTCTAATGCACGTTGTGAGAAGCTCACAGTGTGCAGTGAAATCAGAGTGAGCCATTTCAGTCCAGAAGAGGAGCCGGTACAACTGGGCAAGACTGGAGAGAAAGCTGGCGGCCAGCTTTAAGTCTTTGATAAAAAACAGTTCACGTCATTTAGCAGCTGAGAAATGCTTTATGTAATGGAAATGATTACAAGAACCACAATCAGCGACGCGGAATCTCTTCTCTGAAAACAAACAATCAGGAAAATTGAAGGTTCCTCCCCTCCCCCCCCATCACCCTGATTACCGCACAGTGCGGGGAGCGGGTAACATTTTCCGTATGTGTTGGTTCTCATCCAAATCTGACTTTGGGCTGCACTCACCATCATTGTGAAATATCTCGACTATAAAATAATAAACAAAAAAAATAATGATATAATAAAAAAAAAGCTAAAAAAAGCCTCCTGAATTCTCTTCTAGAACCTGACGGAGCTGGACACCAAGATCCAGGAGAAGGCCATGCGGGTGGACATGGACATCTGCCGCCGGATCGATATCACGGCCAAACTGTGCGACGTGGCTCAGCAGCGCAGCTGTGAAGACATGATCAACATGCTACAGGTGTGTGATTGGGGCATGGGGTGGGTGTGGTTTCCAGAAGTCAAGCGACTCTTCAATTTATAATCAAAAGAATGTGTATGCTGTGATTCCCCACGAGTGCACCAATCAGAATAATTCCTTCGACTAGGTACTAAAGATACAAAATTTGATATATTTATATTCGTAATTTGACATTTTGGATTGATATAATTGGTCATTGGGAGTCCACACCCTGTGTAAGCTCCATGCTGGATGGTGGTGGAGCTTACACAAGGTTTATGCCTTCTTCCTGGCTATTGGCTCTTTATGATGGCCATAAACGGATCGAAATGCAGCCGGTTCAGCAGTGACTGGCAGTATTTCGAACCATCTATGGGCAGGTTGGTTGTACACAAGTCGATCATGTATGGCCAGTCTTAGGCCCAAGCATTGCATTCAAGGGCTACAATAGTACATTGAGAGAGTGAAGTGCACCAATCAGATTTATTCCTTCAGCAGAAATTCCACCAGTTACTAAAGATACAAAATTTGATACATTGATATCCATAATTTACCATTTTGGATTGATATAATTGGCCATTGGGAGTCCACACCCTCTGTAAGCTCCCTGCTGGATGGAGGTGGAGCTTACTCAAGGTTGATGTCTTCCTCCTGGCTATTGGCTCCTTATGATGGCCATAGATGGATCGAAATGCAGCCGGTTCAGCAGGGACTGACCAAATTTTGATCCATCTATGGGCAGGTTGGTTGGACACAAGCTGATCTCTCGATCATGTATGGCCGAACTTAGGCCCAAGCATTGCATTCTGGTAGGAGGCCACATACATGGAAGGTCTGGGCATATACCGAGGGCTACAATAGCTTATGGAGAAAGTGAAATGCACCAATCAGAATTATTCCTTCAGTAGAAATTATTCTAGATACTAAAGATACAAAATTTGATACATTTATATCCATAATTTGACATTTTAGATTGATATAATTGGTCATTGGGAGTCCACACCCTGTGTAAGTTCCATGCTGGATGGTGGTGGAGCTTACACAAGGTTGATGTCTTCCTCCTGGCTATTGTCTCCTTATGATGGCCATAGAAGGATCGAAATGTGACTGGCTCAGCAGGGACTGGCCGAAGTTTGATCCATCTATGAGCAGGTTGGTTGTACACAAGTCGATCTCTTGATTATGTATGGCTGGTCTTAGGCCCAAGCATTGCATTCTTTTAGAAGGCCACATACTTGGAAGGTCTGGGCATATACCAAGGGCTACAATAGTACATTGAGAGAGTGAAGTGCACCAATCAGATTTATTCCTTCAGCAGAAATTCTACTAGTTACTAAAGATACAAAATTTGATACATTTATATCCAGAATTTGACATTTTGGATTGATATAATTGGTAATTGGGAGTCTACACCCTGTGTAAGCTCCATGCTGGATGGTGGAGCTTACTCAAGGTTGATGTCTTCCTCCTGGCTATTGGCTCCTTATGATGGCCATAGATGGATCGAAATGCAGCCGGTTCAGTAGGGACTGACCAAATTTTGATCCATCTATGGGCAGGTTGGTTGGACACAAGCTGATCTCTCGATCATGTATGGCCGAACTTAGGCCCAAGCATTGCATTCTGGTAGGAGGCCACATACATGGAAGGTCTGGGCATATACTGAGGGCTACAATAGCTTATTGAGAAAGTGAAATGCCCCAATCAAAATTATTCCTTCAGCAGAAATTCTTCTAGATACTAAAGATACAAAATTTGATACATTTATATCCGTAATTTGACATTTTGGATTGATGTAATTGGTCATTGGGTCCACACCCTGTGTAAGCTCCATGCTGGATAGTGGTGGAGCTTACACAAGGTTGATGTCTTCTTCCTGGGTACTAGCTCCTTATGATGGCCATAGAAGGATTGAAATGTGACCGGCTCAGCAGGGACTGGCTGAATTTTGATCCATCTATGAGCAGGTTGGTTGTACACAAGTCGATCTTTCAATCATGTATGGCTGGTCTTATTCCCAAGCATTGCATTCTGGTAATTCACCATTTTGGATTGATATAATTGGTCATTGGGAGTCCACACCCTGTGTAAGCTCCATGCTGGATGGTGGTGAAGCTTACACAAGGTTGATGTCTTCCTCCTTGCTATTGGCTCCTTATGATGGCCATAGAGGGATCAAAATGCAGCCAGTTCAGTAGGGACTGGCCGAATTTTGATCCATCTATGGGCAGGTTGGTTGTACACAAGTGTCAGTCTCACGATCATGTATGGCCAGTCTTAGGTCCAAGCATTGCTATCTGGTAGGAGGCCACATGATTGGAAGGTCTGGGCGTATACCAAGGGCTACAATAGTACATTGAGAGAGTGAAATGCACCAATCAGAATTATTCCTTCAGCAGAAGTTCTTCTAGATACTAAAGATACAAAATTTGATACATTTATATCCATAATTTGACATTTTGGATTGATATAATTGGTCATTGGGAGTCCACACCCTGTGTAAGCTCCATGCTGGATGGTGGCGGAGCTTACACAAGGTTGATGTCTTTCTCCTGGGTATTAGCTCCTTATGATGGCCTTAGACGGATTGAAATGCAGCAGGTTCAGCAGGGACTGGATGAATTTTGATCCATCTATGAGCAGGTTGGTTGTGCACAAGTCGATCTCTTGATCATGTATGGCCAGTCTTAGGCCCAAGCCCTGTATTCTGGTAATTTACCATTTTGGATTGATATAATTGGTCATTGATTAAGAGTCCACACCCTCTGTAAGCTCTGTGCTGGATGCTGATGGAGCTTATACAAGGTCGATGACTTCCTCCTGGCTATTGGCTCCTTATGATCGCAATATACGGATTGAAATGCGGCCGTTTCAGCAGGGACTGGTCGAATTTGGATCCATCTATGGGCAGGTTGGTTGTACACAAGTTGATCTCTCGATCATCTATGGCCAGTCTTAGGCCCAAGCATTGCATTCTGGTAATTCACCATTTTGGATTGATATAATTGGTCATTGGGAGTCCACACCCTGTGTAAGCTCCATGCTGGATGGTGGTGGAGCTTACACAAGGTTGATGTCTTCCTCCTGGCTATTGGCTCCTTATGATGGCCATAGAAGGATTGAAATGTGACCGGCTCAGCAGGGACTGGCCGAATTTTGATCCATCTATGAGCAGGTTGGTTGTACACAAGTTGATCTCTTGATCATGTATGTCCAGTCTTAGGCCCAAGCCCTGCATTCTGGTAATTTACCATTTTGGATTGATAGAATTGATCAGTGGGAGTCCACACCCTGTGTAAGCTCCATGCTGAATGGTGGTGGAGCTTACTCAAGGTTGGTGTCTTCCTCCTGGCTATTGGCTCCTTATGATGGCCATAGACAGATCGAAATGCAGCCGGTTCAGTAGGGACTGGCCGAATTTCGATCCATCTATGGGCAGGTTGGTTGTACACAAGTGTCGATCTCTCAATCATGTATGGCCGAACTTAGGCCCAAGCATTGCATTCTGGTAGGAGACCACATACTTGGAAGGTCTGGGCATATACCGAGGGCTACAATAGCTTATGGAGAAAATGAAATGCACCAATCAAAATTATTCCTTCAGCAGAAAGTCTTCTAGATACTAAAGATACAAAATTTGATACATTTATATCCATAATTTGACATTTTGGATTGATGTAATTGGTCATTGGGAGTCCACACCCTGTGTAAGCTCCATGCTGGATGATGGTGGAGCTTACACAAGGTTGATGTCTTCCTCCTGGCTATTGTCTCCTTATGATGGCCATAGAAGGGTTGAAATGCGGCCGTTTCAGCAAGGACTGGCTGAATTTTGATCCATCTATGAGCAGGTTGGTTGTACACAAGTCGATCTCTTGATCATGTATGGCCAGTCTTAGGCCCAAGCATTGCATTCTGGTAATTCACCATTTTGGATTGATATAATTGGTCATTGGGAGTCCACACCCTGTGTAAGCTCCATGCTGGATGGTGGTGAAGCTTACACAAGGTTGATGTCTTCCTCCTGGCTATTGGCTCCTTAAGATGGCCATAGACGAATCTAAACGTCGCCGGTCCAGCAGCAGGGACTGGCCGAATTTTGATCCATCTGTGGACAGGCTGGTTGTACACAAGTCGATCTCTCGATCACATATACCCAAGCACTGTATTCTGGTAGGAGACCTCATACTTGCAAGGTCTGGGCATATACTGAGGGATACAATAGGGTATTGAGAGGGTGAAGTGAAGATGAGTATCTGCAATATAGGACCCTTTATTGCCCACAATCTGTACTTTAACAATTGCTCCGCATAATACCATGTGATGATGAGATTTTAATAAACATACATCTTTCATTTGACGACTACCAATGACATTTTACTGTGATGACTTCGGTTGTCACTAACTATCAAGAATCAATAATTCCTGATCATGTCAGCTATGACATATTAATCACATGCAAAATTAAGGTTGCGTTGAGTAAAAAAAAAAATGGTTTCAGTTTGCAGAGGCCACTGCAACCTGTTGATGGCAGTGTGTCTTTGTTTAATCCTGTAAATGTCTACTACAATTTTAGTATTAGAAAAATAATATTGTTTAACCTCTTCCCGTCTGGTCCTTTGCCGATAAACGGCCGGATGGGAGTGCTGCCAATACGGGTGTACATTTCTAAATGTCCCCCTCACATCCATTGCCTGGGAGCGTGCGCCAGAGGCACAGCGGAACAACTGAAAACAGATCGCTGTACGGGACCTCTGTGTGAGGGCCCGATCATGTGATCACTGATTGGCCAATCAGTGATCACATGAATAGTAGTAAGCATGTCACTTCTGACATCATTGCTTACTACTTGTGAAATCTGTGAATGATCACTGAGGTCACATGGTGCAGGGCCATTCACAACAGCCTTGTACCATGTGACAAGCTGTGACCAATCACAGCTCGCACAGTATTTCTCAATGGCTGCAGGAATGCAGCCAGAGAGGAGGAGACATGATTGCTTTTACAGCCTTTATGGGTGTAAAAGCAATCAGTGTAAAAAAAGAAAAAAAAAATCTTCACCCCTATAAGTAGTACAGTGTCACCATGGTGACCGTGTACTGCTAGGGTGACCGTATATTAAAAAAAAACATAAATAATAGTATAAAAAAAAATTAATAAATGAAAATGTAAAAAAATTTTTGAAAAATAATAATTTTTGGGTATTAACTATTTTGGGTTATTTTTATTTTTTTTTACTAAAAAAGATAGATGAATACATTTTGGCCAAGATTTATGAAGAAAGATGACTTATTTGCTAAATTTTATAAGAAAAACACTTTTTTTTTCAAAATTTTTGGTCTTTTTCATTTATATAGCAAAAAAAAATAAAAATCCCAGTGGTAAATAAATACCACCAAAATAAAGTTTTATCTGTCTCAAAAAATGCTAAAAATTTCATATGGATACAGTGTTGCATGACCGCGCAATTGTCATTCAAAGTGTGATAGCGCTGAAAGCTGAAAATTGGCCTGGACAGGAAGGGGGTAAAAAAAAAAAAAAAAATGCTGGCGCTGTCCACCCTCTTGAACTTTGTATTTTTCCAATGTGGACATTCATCGCTGGATTGTGGTCTGTAGGTTACCTCCAGCTGTGTCTGTTCGCCCCATATTTGCACTATACGTCTATTCTCCTGACAGTACGCTGATTTAGCAAATAACGAAAGCCATACACGGTTTGAATCCCAAACAATTTTTCATCCGAAAATCGAAAACGTTGTTCGCTCGGTAATCCGGCGGTGCCAACAATGATTTAAAAAAATCAGCCGACCGAGTAATAAAGTTCACCCCATATAACAGATGAAACTTCTGCTCCTTCCAGGTCACGGCTCATGCGCATATTCTTTTTGGAAAAACGATCGTACAATATGACCACCATTGAGTCGAAAATCAGTAGTTTTTCACAAGTTTTCCAAGATACCCGATCACTGAAAAGGGGAGGGACCACAAAAATCAGCCGGTGCCATTGACCCCACTAACAGTGAAAATTGGCCGATTGTTCTTAGGTCCAACTTTCAGATGAAAAATCTTAAGTCCGAAAATTCGGTCGAATTTTGACCCATATATGGCCGGCCTAACTATGTAATGACTCAGGTTCTGGGGCTGATTAAGGTGCTAATTAATCTCACCTAGTGCCTTATCTGCAATAAATTATCCCCAGAACCTGTGTAATCTATATGTGTTCGGGTGTACAGGGAAGAGGTGGTGACCCTACCTCCAGCACCCATAGCCATCACCATTACCCTGTGTGGGCAGAGTGGGGGGGCTTCGGTCAGGTGTTTTTGCCGTGTCCCCACTAGGGAGATTTCCCATCACTTCCTGTGCTTGGTGACACCCATCACACCCTGAAACATCTTATCATTTATTGTAGTCATCGTTATTGTAAAATGTTGTCCTCCGTCCTCACCAGACTGTCCACCTTTCCCCGATGAAAGTGCTGGGAAGACGGAAAGAGAAGAAGCCGGTCCCTGATGACGACACGTCCATGTGTGACAGTGAGAGCGCCAGAGGAGGCGACGAGGATGAGAGTACAGCGTTGAGTATCAACGAGGAGATGCAGAAGATGCTGAACCAGCTGTATGTGACGTGTACATGTGCTCAGATAGATGCCTATCTATAGTCTGCCTGTCTGTCTGTCTATCTATCTATCTATCTATCTATCTATCTATCTATTATCTATCTATCTATTATCTATCTATCTATCTATCTATTATCTATCTATCTATCTATCTATCTATCTATCTATCTATTATCTATCTATCTATCTATCTATCTATCTATCTATCTATTATCTATCTATCTATCTATCTATCTATCTATCTATCTATCTATCTATCTATTATCTATTATCTATCTATTATCTATCTATCTATCTATCATCTATCTATCTATTATCTATCTATCTATCTATCTATCTATCTATCTATTATCTATCTATCTATCTATCTATTATCTATCTATCTATTATCTATCTATCTATCTATCTATCTATCTATCTATCTATCTATCTATTATCTATCTATCTATCTATCTATCTATCTATCTATCCATCTATCTATTATCTATCTATCTATTATCTATCTATCTATCTATCTATCTATCTATCTATCTATCTATCTATCTATCATCTATCTATCTACAGTGAAGGAAATGCGTATTTGCTCCCCTGCTGATGGTGAATGTTTGCCCCTCACAAAGAAATGATCGGTCTAAAAATCGAATGTTCGGTGTATTGTAACCCTGAGAGACAGAATACAACAACAAATTTAGCAGAAATGCGTCAAACAAATGATGACGGATCTGCATGTTCATGAGGGAAAGAAGGATTTGATCCCCTTCACAAAACATGACTTAGTACTTGGTGGCAAATCCCTTGTTGGCAATCACAGAGGTCAGACGTTTCCTGGAGTTGGCCCCCAGGTTTGCACACATCTCAGGAGGGATTTTGGCCCACTCCTCTTGGCAGATCCTCTCCAAGTCATTAAGGTTTGCTGGCTGATGTTTGGCAACTCGAACTTTCAGCTCCATCCACAGATTTTCAATCGGATTAAGGTCTGGAGACTGGCTAGGCCACTCCAGGACCTTAATGTGCTTCTTCTTGAGCCGCTCCTTTGTTGCTTTGGCCGTGTGTTTTGGGTCATTGTCATGCTGGAACACCCATCCACCACCCATTTTCAATGCCCTGGCTGAGGGAAGAAGGTTCTCACCCAAGATTTGGCGGTACATTGCCCCGTCCATCGTCCCTTTGATGCGGTGCAGTTGTCCTGTCCCCTTAGCAGAAAAACACCCCTAAAGTAGAATGTTTCCACCACCATGTTTCACAGTTGGGATGGTGTTCTTGGGGTCATAGGCAGCATTCCTCCTCCTCCAAACACGGCGAGTTGAGTTGATGCCAAAGAGCTGGATTTTGGTCTCATCTGACCACAACACTGCCACCAGTCCTCCTCTGCATCATTCAGATGTTCAGTGGCAGACTTCAGACGGACCTGGACATGTGCTTTCTTGAGCAGAGGGACCTTGCGGGCACTGCAGGATTTCAGTCCTTGCCGGCGTAGTGTGTTACCAATTGTTTTCTTGGTGACTGTGGTCCCAGCTGCCTGGAGATCATTGACAAGATCCTCACGTGTAGTTCTGGGATGATTCCTCACTGTTCTCATGATCATTGACACTCCACGAGGTGAGATCTTGCATGGTGCACCAGACCTAGGGAGACTGACACTTGTTTTGTGTTTCTTCCATTTGTGAATGATTGCACCAACTGCTGTCACCTTCTCACCAAGCTGCTTGGCCATAGTTTGGTAGCCCAGTCCAGCCTTGTGTAGGTCTACAATCTTGTCCCTGACACCCTTGGACAGCTCTTTGGTTTTTGCCATGGTGGAGAGTTTGGAATCTGATGGTTTGATTGCTCCTGTGGACAGGTGTCTTTTATACAGGTAACACAATGAGATTAGCAGCACTCCCTTTAAGAGACTGCTTCTAATCTCAGCTTGTTACCTGTATGAAAGACACCTGGGAGCCAGAAATCCTGCTGAATGATAGGGGATCAAATCCTTATTTCCCTCATGAACATGCAGATCCGTCATCATTTGCATTTCCTTCACTCTATCTATCTATCTATCTATCTATCTATCTATCTATCTATCTATCTATCTATTATCTATCTATCTATTATCTATCTATCTATCTATCTATCTATCTATCTATCTATTATCTATCTATCTATCTATCTATCTATCTATTATCTATCTATCTATCTATCTATCTATCTATCTATCTATCTATTATCTATCTATCTATTATCTATCTATTATCTATCTATCTATCTATCTATCTATCTATCTATCTATCTATCTATCTATCTATCTATCTATTATCTATCTATCTATCTATCTATCTATCTATCTATTATCTATCTATCTATTATCTATCTATCTATCTATCTATCTATTATCTATCTATCTATTATCTATCTATCTATCTATCTATCTATCTATCTATCTATCTATTATTTATCTATTTATTATCTATCTATCTATCTATCTATCTATCTATCTATCCATCCCCCCCCTCTCTCTCTCTCTATCTATCTATCTATCTATCCATCCATCCATCGGTCCCATGCTGTAGATAATCGGGTGACATGGCACTTGCACTCACATTAGAATAGACTGAAGTTCGATGTTCTGTCACACACGGTCTCGGTCTCCATGCACATATAGGGGGTTTATGGCAATTTAGGGGTAGAAAAAAAAGACATCACTTGTGTGTTCCACAGAGGAGAGCTTTGGCAGAAGAAATGCTTGAGGTGCCTAAACGAATGTAAACACATTTAAACGAGCGTAAATGCTAGGCACATTTAGCACTTCAGCAGTTATTCGGTTTTTCTTTTTCATGTTAATGGACAGAATAAATGGATATTTATTGGCCAATGAAATGGAGAAATGTCCGAACGCTTGATGCACCTAAACGCCTTAGGCACATTTTTGAAGCTGCTTTTCTCCTGCTAGGGGAGAAGCGTTTACAGAGATCCCGGGGTGCAGGAAGCTTTACATGCGCTTCTTTTGGGAACGCGAGTCTGGGGTCAGTCCTTGGCTCCCCCGTACGCAGTGCGCAAATACAGAACTAGGCGCCTGCTAATGGGCACATTAGCTAACAGCTGGAGGTGTAAGAAAACACCAGGCACCTCCTGAAAGTGGCGGGGTCTTTTTTACGCCCGTGTGCATGAGGCCTAAAAGTAACAATTTGTTCTCTTTATTTTTAATAATTGAAGACAATGATTCCCCCCCCCCCCCGAATTAGTGATGAAAAGTGGTACAACAGTGACACCTAGTGGGTATAACCAGCATTGAAGGATCCATTTACATATTTACAAAAACAATAGTATATTGTATATATATGGTAATAGTAATAGAATTTCTGTATCATTTTCTAGTATATGTATGTATGTATGTGTGTTGTGTGTGTTTATATTTATATATATATACTGCTCAAAAAAATGAAAGGAAGACTTTTTAATCAGAGTCTAGCATCAAGTCCATGAACCTCCTGGGATATTGATCCAGTCAGGTAAGTAGCAGAGGGGGTTGTTAGTCATTTTCAGCTGCTTTGGTGTTAATTAAATTAACGACAGGTGCACTAGATGGGCAACAATGAGACGACCCTCAAAACAGGAATGGTTTTACAGGTGGAGGCCACTGACATTTTTTCCCAACTCATCTTTTCCGACTGTTTTTTACTAGTTTTGGCTAAGGTCAGTGTCACTACTGGTAGTATGAAGCCATACCTGGACATTACAGCGGTTACACAGGCAGGCCAACTCCTCCAGGATGGCACATCAATACGTGACATTGCCAGAAGGTTTGCTGTGTCTCCCAGCACAGTCTCAAGAGCCTGGAGGAGATTCCAGGAGACAGGCAGTTCATCTAGGAGAGCTGGACAGGGCCGTAGAAGGTCCTTAACACATCAGCAGGACTGGTATCTGCTCCTTTGTGCAAGGAGGAACAGGATGAGCCCTGCCAGAGCCCTACAAAATGACCTCCAGCAGGTCACTGGTGTGAATGTCTCTGACCAAACAATCAGTAACAGACTTCATGAGGCTGGCCTGAGGGCCCGACATCCTCTAGTGGGCCCTGTGCTCACTGCCCGGCACCATAGAGCTCGCATTTGCCATTGAACCCCAGAATTGGCAGGTCCACCGCTGGCACCCTGTGCTTTTCACAGGTGAGAGCAGGTTCCCCCTGAGCACATGTGACAGACGTGAAAGGGTCTGGAGAAGCCGTGGAGAACGTTCTGCTGCCTGTAACATGGTTCAGCATGACTGTATTGGTGGTGGGTCATTGATGGTCTGGGGAGGCATATCCATGGAGGGACACACAGACCTCTACAGGCTAGACAATGGCACCCTGACTGCCATTAGGTATGGGGATGAAATCCTTGGACCCATTGTCAGACCCTACGATGGTGCAGTGGGTCCTGGGTTCCTCCTGGTGCAGTGGGTCCTGGGTTCCTCCTGGTGCAGTGGGTCCTGGGTTCCTCCTGGTGTAGTGGGTCCTGGGTTCCTCCTGGTGCACCACAATGCCCGGCCTCATGTGGCGAGAGTATGCAGGCAGTTCCTGGAGGATGAAGGAATTGATACCATTGAATGGCCCCCACGCTCGCCTGACCTAAATCCAATAGAACACCTCTGGGATGTCATGTTTCGGTCCATCTGACGTCTCCAGGTGGCACCTCAGACTGTCCAGGAGCTCAGTGATGCCCTGGTCCAGATCTGGGAGGAAATCCCCCAGGACACCATCCGTCGTCTCATTAGGAGCCTCCCCCGACATTGTCAGGCATGCATACAACCACGTGGGGGCCACACAAACTACTGAGGGCCATTCTGAGTTGCTGCAATGACATTTCAGCACAATGGACTCGCCTGCTGCATCATTTTTCCTCTTTGATTTTCGGGGTGTCTTTGAGTTCAGTCCTCTGTAGGTCGATAATTTCCATCAAACGATGGGGCGTCCTTATGTTCCTCACCCATCCCCCGTCCATGTCAGTATAGAGATCCAGCAGGAGATTCCTCTTCATTGAGATTTGATGGGTTTTCAGAGTCTTCCTTTCATTTTTTGAGCAGTGTATGTATATATATATATATATATATATAAAATATTGTATGTGCCAACTCTGTGCAGCTAATAATTAAAACATTCTAGAAAGGACAGAGCTAACATGACATTCATCTTATATCATTTTATAAAACATTTTAAAGTGCAAGGAAAATTCTTTAGGGCTCTTTCACATGGAAAGAAGTATGTCCCGCCCCCTTTTCTTGCCGGCGACAGGATCACTAGTGTGTCATGGTCCTAAAAATTCTCATACATACATCATTTTTATTGGTGGGTGGAGTTTTAGGTGGCGTCAGGTTCTCGCTCATAAATATTTTTTTTATAATGTCCTTTTTTCTTTTTTTCTTTCATTTTATATTCGTACTATACAATAAAAGAATAGATTTGGATGGGACTTTTTAGGCATTGCGCATATTCCCAAATAAATCCATAAAAAACGTATTTTATTCAAAACTTTTTTTTCTTTCAAATACAGGTCTCAAGCTGCATCCACATTCAGTGATCAGGATTTATATAGGATACAATTCTGTTTCATTCCAACGCATTTTGAAATAACTTTCTTCGTCTGGGAAATGAGAATTTCCGCTGAGGAAGAATTTAATTTCGAAACACGTCGGGATAAAAGAGAATTGTATCCTATATAAATCTTGATCACTGAATGTGTATGCAGCTTGAGACCTGTATTTAAAAAAAAAAAAGTTTTGAATAAAATATGTTCTGTGGGATGTATTTGGGAATATATGTGCAATGCCTAAAAGGTCCCATCCAAATCTATTCTTTGGCTATTTAGATTTATTGAGGGATGTTGGTATTCATGGGACGGGTGAAAACACTCGGGGGTTTTCTTATAGCCATCCTATCTTCTCTTACAGGAGAGATTATGATTTCGAGGATGACTGCGACAGTCTGGCCTGGGAGGAGACAGAGGAGACTCTGCTGTTGTGGGAGGATTTTTCTGGATATGCAATGTCTGCCGGTGAGCACCAAGGAGAGGTAAGATATCATATCTCCCAGCAGAGGGCACTATAATAAATTCAGTATGACAGCCCCCACTTACACACATGACAGGAGTTCCCCCTTATGTATTATACATGGTGATCATATTCCCTCTTATGTATTATACATGGAGATCATATCCCCCTTATGTATTATACATGGAGATCATATCCCCCTTATGTATTATACATGGAGATCATATCCCCCCTTATGTATTATACATGGAGATCATATCCCCCTTATGTATTATACATGGAGATCATATCCCCCTTATGTATTATACATGGAGATCATATCCCCCTTATGTATTATACATGGAGATCATATCCCCCATTATGTATTATACATGGAGATCATATCCCCCCCTTATGTATTATACATGGAGATCATATCCCCCCCTTATGTATTATACATGGAGATCACATCCCCCTTATGTATTATACATGGAGATCATATCCCCCCCTTATGTATTATACATGGAGATCATATCCCCCCTTATGTATTATACATGGAGATCATATCCCCTCTTATGTATTATACATGGAGATCATATCCCCCTTATGTAGTATACATGGAGATCATATCCCCCCTTATTGTTATACATGGAGATCATATCCCCCCCTTATGTATTATACATGGAGATCATATCCCCCCTTATGTATTATACATGGAGATCATATCCCCCCTTATGTATTATACATGGTGATCATATCCCCCCTTATATATTATACATGGAGATCATATCCCCCCTTATGTATTATACATGGAGATCATATCCCCCCTTATGTGTTGTACATGGTGATCATATTCCCACTTATGTATTATACATGGAGATCATATCCCCCTTATGTATTATACATGGAGATCATATCCCCCCTTATGTATTATACATGGAGATCATATCCCCCCTTATGTATTATACATGGTGATCATATCCCCCCTTATGTATTATACCTGGAGATCATATCCCCCTTATGTATTATACATGGAGATCATATCCCCCTTATGTATTATACATGGAGATCATATCCCCCCTTATGTATTATATATGGAGAGCATATCCCCCCCTTATGTATTATACATGGAGATCATATCCCCCCTTATGTATTATACATGGAGATCATATCCCCCCTTATGTATTATACATGGAGATCATATCCCCCCTTATGTATTATACATGGAGATCATATCCCCCCTTATGTATTATACATGGTGATCATATCCCCCCTTATATATTATACATGGAGATCATATCCCCCCTTATGTATTATACATGGAGATCATATCCCCCCTTATGTGTTGTACATGGTGATCATATTCCCACTTATGTATTATACATGGAGATCATATCCCCCTTATGTATTATACATGGAGATCATATCCCCCCTTATGTATTATACATGGAGATCATATCCCCCCTTATGTATTATACATGGTGATCATATCCCCCCTTATGTATTATACCTGGAGATCATATCCCCCTTATGTATTATACATGGAGATCATATCCCCCTTATGTATTATACATGGTGATCATATCCCCCCTTATGTATTATACATGGAGATCATATCCCCCTTATGTATTATACATGGAGATCATATCCCCCTTATGTATTGTACATGGAGATCATATCCCCCCTTATGTATTATACATGGAGATCATATCCCCCTTATGTATTATACATGGAGATCATATCCCCCTTATGTATTATACATAGAGATCATATCCCCCCTTATGTATTATACATGGGGATCATATCCCCCCTTATGTATTAAACATGGAGATCACATCCCCCCCTTATGTATTATACATGGAGAGCATATCCCCCCTTATGTATTATCATGGAGATCACATCCCCCCTTATGTATTATACATAGTGATCATATCCCCCCTTATGTATTATACATGGAGATCATATCCCCCCTTATGTATTATACATGGAGATCATATCCCCCTTATGTATTATACATGGAGATCATATCCCCCCTTATGTATTAAACATGGAGATCACATCCCCCCCTTATGTATTATACATGGAGAGCATATCCCCCTTATGTATTATCATGGAGATCACATCCCCCCTTATGTATTATACATGGAGATCACATCCCCCCTTATGTATTATACATGGAGATCATATCCCCCTTATGTATTATACATGGAGATCATATCCCCCTTATGTATTATACATGGAGATCATATCCCCCCTTATGTATTATACATGGAGATCATATCCCCCCTTATGTATTATACACGGAGATCATATCCCCCCTTATGTATTATACATGGTGATCATATCCCCCTTATGTATTATACGTGGAGATCATATCCCCCCTTATGTATTATACATGGAGATCATATCCCCCCTTATGTATTATACATGGAGATCATATCCCCCCTTATGTATTATACATGGTGATCATATCCCCCTTATGTATTATACGTGGAGATCATATCCCCCCTTATGTATTATACATGGAGATCATATCCCCCCTTATGTATTATACATGGAGATCATATCCCCCTTATGTATTATACATGGAGATCATATCCCCCCCTTATGTATTATACATGGAGATCATATCCCCCCTTATGTATTATACATGGAGATCATATCCCCCCTTATGTATTATACATGGAGATCATAGCCCCCCTTATGTATTATACATGGAGATCATATCCCCCCTTATGTATTATACATGGAGATCATAGCCCCCCTTATGTATTATACATGGAGATCATATCCCCCCTTATGTATTATACATGGAGATCATATCCCCCCTTAATCTCCTCTTCTCAGTAGAGAATAAATTCAGTTCCTCTAATCTTCCCTCATAGTTGATCTCCTCCATGCCTCATCAGTTTGGTTGCCCTTCTGTGTACTTTCTCCAGTTCCCCAATGTTCTTTTTGTGAATTGGAGCACAAAACTGAACTGCATATTTCAGATGAGGTATTACTAATGATTTGTACTGGGGGGGGGGGGGAATGATATCTCTCTCTGGAGTCTATACCTCTCCTAATACAAGAGAGGATTTTGCTCCCGCAGCTTGGCATTGCTGCCATTATTAAGCTTGTGATCTACCAGAACCCCCAGATCCTTCTCCACCATTGACCCCCCTAAATCCTTCTCCACCATTGACCCCCCCAGATCCTTCTCTACCATTGATCCCCCCCAGATCCTTCTCCACCATTGAGCCACCCAGATCCTTCTCCACCATTGATCCCTTCCCCAGATCCTTCTCCACCATTGACCCCCCCAGATCCTTCTCCACCATTGACCCCCCAGTTGTACCCCCCCTAGTATGTATGACGCATGCATATTATTAGCCCCCAAGTGCACAACTTTACATTTATCATTTGCGTCGGGCGAAACTTCAGCAGTGACGTCATCACACCCGTCGTGGCGTTGATCAGGACAAACTGGGATCGTAATGCTGGTTTAAGTTTTATACTTGTGAGTAGTTTTCTTGTCGTTATAAAAGTGGTGATTGTAATACTACACTGTGAGAGGCCGCCTCCCTTTTGCTTGTCATTGATATAATCCTGAGTTGGTTTATCTGGCTGGAGTGCTGGTGTCAGCATGAGGGTTCCGTTTGATATTCCATGAAGTTTTCATTCATTCAAGTTTTTTTCCCCTCACTGTGTAGCCGGACCTCCTTCTCTCTGAGGTCTGAGGACCTGGTACGCAGTTTGTGACTGTCAGTGTGAACAAGAGGTGAAGAATCTGTCCATCAGTGGGATTATTCGGGCTGCTTTATCTGCACTGGATCTTCTGTCTGATCAGAATTATTTGTGTTTATTCTTGACGCTTAGCGCAATCCCCCTTCCTACGTGGAAGGAAAATATATTTAAAAAATACTCTTCCCAAATATATTGGCATATATTTGAAATACTACAATTTTGGCCGTATTCTCTATATTTATATATACACACACACACTGTATGTTGAAATGCTTTTTTTATATATTACAAAATATATAAAAAATATTTTTAAAAATACATTTTCACATATACTGTATGTCTTTAAAAATAAATTTTAATCTACATTTTTGGAATGCATTTACAAATATATGTAAAAATATATGTTAAAATTACTTTTTTATGTTAAAAAACTCTGAAGAATATATATTAAAAAATATATTTTTACAAATATTTTTCATATATTTAGTAATGTATAAAAAACGCATTTCAACATACAGTGTATATATCTATCTATCTATCTATCTATCTATCTATCTATCTATCTATCTATCTATCTATCTATCTATTATCTATCTATCTATCTATCTATCTATTATCTATCTATTATCTATCTATCTATTATCTATCTATCTATCTATTATCTATCTATCTATCTATCTATCTATCTATCTATCTATCTATCTATCTATTATCTATCTATCTATCTATCTATCTATCTATCTATCTATCTCTCATCTATCTATATCTATCTATCTATCTATCTATCTATCTATTATCTATCTATCTATCTATCTATCTATTATCTATCTATCTATCATCTATCTATCTACCTATCTCTCTATCTATCTATTATCTACCTATCTCTCTATCTATCTATTATCTATCTATCTATCTATCTATCTATTATCTATCTATCTATCTATCTATCTATCTATCTATCTATCATCTATCTATCTACCTATCTCTCTATCTATCTATTATCTATCTATCTATCTATCTATCTATTATCTATCTATCTATCTATCTATCTATCTATCTATCTATCTATCTATCTATTATCTATCTATCTATTATCTATCTATCTATCTATCTATCTATCTATCTATCTATCTATCTATTATCTATCTATCTATTATCTATCTATCTATCTATCTATCTATCTATCTATCTATCTATCTATCTATCTATCTATTATCTATCTATCTATCTATCTATCTATCTATCTATCTATCTATCTATCTATCTCTCATCTATCTATATCTATCTATCTATCTATCTATCTATCTATCTATCTATCTATCTATCTATCTATTATCTATCTATCTATCTATCTATCTATTATCTATCTATCTATTATCTATCTATCTATCTATCTATCTATCTATCATCTATCTATCTACCTATCTCTCTATCTATCTATTATCTACCTATCTCTCTATCTATCTATTATCTATCTATCTATCTATCTATCTATCTATCTATCTATCTATCTATCTATTATCTATCTATCTATTATCTATCTATCTATCTATCTATCTATCTATCTATCTATCTATCTATTATCTATCTATCTATTATCTATCTATCTATCTATCTATCTATCTATCTATCTATCTATCTATTATCTATCTATCTATCTATCTATCTATCTATCTATCTATTATCTATCTATCTATCTATCTATCTATCTATTATCTATCTATCTATCTATCTATTATCTATCTATCTATTATCTATCTATCTATCTATCTATCTATCTATCTATTATCTATCTATCTATCTATCTATCTATCTATCTATCTATCTATCTATCTATCTATTATCTATCTATTATCTATCTATCTATTACCTATTATCTATCTATCTATCTATCTATCTATCTATCTATCCTGTATGTTGAAATGCATTTTTTATATATTTTTACAAATATTTTTCATATATTTTGTAATATATAAAAAACACATTTCAACATACAGTATATATATATATTGAATACGGCCAAAATTGTAGTATTTCAAATATATGTCAATATTTTTGGGAAGAGTATTCTTAAAAGATTTTTAAAATATATTTTTCTTCCATGTGGGTTGGTTTGGTATTACCTGATTCATCGATCCAGCAGGCTCCCTCGACTGGTCCACCGCAGCCTCCTCTGTAAGCTGCTCCCAGCCATGGTCGCACCTCCGCTGTATATGTGCATACGTGATGACGTGAGGCTCCATCCACAAACCGGAGCTTAATGGAGAAGAGGACAGAGTGGGAGCCTGCTGGAGTGGAGAGTAATGCAGGTCATAGACGGTTCGTTTATCGGACGATTTTTTCGTCCGAAAGAATAATCGGCCGATTTTCGCACTGTTAGTGGGGCAATGTCATTGGCCGATTTTCACGGTTCCTCCTCATTTCTTTTATGGGTCACGCTGGAAAACTTGCAAAAAACGGCCGATTTTTGCAATCATTGGTGGCAACAAATGACCAATGTTTTTCGGATGAAAAATCGTCCGATAAACGAACCGTCTATGGCCTGCATAAGGCAAGTAATGCAACCTTTTCTGCAACCCCCCCAAGACTTCACGAGCATTTGCCCCTTGTGGTGCAGGGAAGGGTGGCCCACTGAACAGGGTTTTTTTGTGCCCAGAGTTGGGCTTTAACATTAGCAGACACGAGCCTTCAGACAATGGAAAAAAGGAGAAATGCAACCAAATACGGAATTAAAATGAAACACATGATAAGGTTTGGTCTGCCAGTTACAGCTGAATGTAAGGCCCGGAATATTCCACAATGTCCTCTTGTTGTTTGCTTTGTCCAGGGCCAGGATGACAGTCTGGAGGAGGTGATAAAAGATACAGAGTCTCTCTTTAAGAGTCGGGAGAAGGAATACCAAGAGACCATTGATCAGATCGAGGTAAGGGACCTAAAGCAGGCCAAAGGGGCGAGATTACAACTTACACCATTGCCCCAGTGGCGACGTCTTAGTGGACGAAACACGTTGGGTAGAGCTATAGTGCTGACGTCATCACGCCCGTCGTGAGATAGAAAAGAGACCTCCCCCCCAATGCTGTGCTGGGGGATGGGCAGCTAGATTGGAAGCCTTCATATCCCCCAACTGCATTTTGTACTGGCAGGACAGAACTGTTATACTGACAGCCCGCTCCTGCAGATGACATTGCTGTATCTATCAGTGGAGCCCCAGTATTGGTGTGACAGCCGCACCGTCGTCTCCTGATAGATCAGGGAGCGGCTGTCGGAGTGACAGAGCAGTGATATCATACAGTCCCTGCAGGACGGAGCTGTCAGTGTGACGGTTGGTCCTGCTCTGCATCCAATTATTAAACAAAAATACTATTAAGGTTTTTTATCCGAATGCATTCTATTCTTTAATGTAGGAATCCCTTCTGTGTCCAGGATCTCCCCCCCCCAGTGCCCCCGTTATGTGACCCGACCCCGATCTCCATCCAGCACTGTGCAGGAGAGCAGCGGGTTTCTCGGCTCTCTTCCAGCTCACAGGGCAGATTGATAGTAGGCATGTGCAGAACGAAAACATTTGTTTCATTGTGAAGTATAGCTGGTTTTATCCTATTTGAAATTTGAAATTCAAATTTCAGAAGGCGGTTTATTCTTTCTATTTTATTGTATTCTATTCTAATCTATTCTATTGTTTCTATTCTATTATTTTATTTTCTATTCTATTCTTTTTTGTTCTATCCTTTTATTTTCTATTCTATTTTATTCTATTGTTTTATTTTCTATTCTATTTTACTCTATTCTGTTCTTTTCTGTTGTATTCTAGTCTATTTTTTTTGTTTTTCTATTCTATTATTTTCTATTCTACTCCTTTATTTTCTATTCCATTGTTTTCTATTTAGCATTTTTTATTCTATTCTATTTTATTCATTTCTATTCTTTTCAAAATCCACATTTCAGAAGACAGCTATATTATTTATCTTCTCTTCCTTTATATTTTATTCTATTCCTTTATTTTCTGTTCCATTATTTTCTATTTAGCATTTTCTATTCTATTCTATTCAATTTTATTCTTTTCTATTTTTTTCAAAATCCACATTTCAGAAGACAGCTATTTCTCTTCTCTTCTCTTCCTTTATTTTCTAGTCAGATTATTTTCTATTCTAGTATTTTCTATTCTATTAATTTCTATTCTTTTCAAAATCCACATTTCAGAAGACAGCTATATTCTTTCTCTTCTCTTCTCTTTTCTCCTATTATTTTCTATTACATTCTATTCTGTTTTATTCTTTTCTATTCTTTTCAAAATCCACATTTCAGAAGACAGCTATATTCTTTCTCTTCTCTTCTATTCCTTTATTTTCTATTCTATTCCTTTATTTTTTGTTCTAGTATTTTCTATTCTATTAATTTATATTCTATTCTATTTTATTTTATTCTTTTCTATTGTTAAATCCACATTTCAGAAGACAGCTTTATTCTTTCTCTTCTCTCCTATTATTTTCTGTTCTATTCTATTCTGTTTTATTTTTTTCTATTCTTTTCAAAATCCACATTTCAGAAGACAGCTATATTCTTTCTCTTCTCTTCTATTCCTTTATTTTCTATTCTATTCCTTTATTTTTTGTTCTAGTACTTTCTATTCTATTAATTTATATTCTATTCTATTTTATTCTTTTCTATTGTTAAATCCACATTTCAGAAGACAGTTATATTCTTTCTCTTCTCTTCTCTCCTATTATTTTCTATTCTATTCTATTCTGTTTTATTCTTTCTTATTCTTTTCAAAATCCACATTTCAGAAGACAGCTATATTCTTTCTCTTCTTGCCTATTATTTTCGATTCTATTCTATTCTTTTTTATTCTTTTCAAAATCCACATTTCAGAAGACAGCTATATTATTTCTCTTCTCGAAGAGAAGCGATCTAAAGAGATTTCCCTCAATTCCTTCTTTCCAAGACAGGAAGAGAAGGGAATGTCCCCAGTGGGGCAAAGATGGCAATAAATACCCCGACAGGACCCTGCAATCATTTCCTATTTTATCCAAAACAGCGAAAACATTTTTGGCTTTCGATATACTTCGATGACAGATGAATGTTTCTTTGTGTTCGATCTACAGCTGGAGCTGGCCACAGCGAAGGACGACATGACCCGTCACCTGCATGAATACATGGAGATGTGCAGCATGAAGCGAGGGCTCGATGTGCAGATGGAGACGTGTCGGAGGCTAATCAACCAATCTGAAGAGAGGTGGGCAAACCAACATCTGATTGCAGAAAGTTCAGCTACCCAGTAAGGCCCAGTACTGGGTCTCTGTGCTTCTCTATGCAATTCAAGCTCATCTTATCTGGCGGGAGGGGCCGACAGTAGTGCTGTACTTCTTGAAAATATCACAGCACCCTGCCTCAGTACTCCTCCGAAATCCCCCCAGCCCTGATGCAAGCAGTGGGTAGGCTTTTGGGAGGAGTTATGCAAATATTAAAATGCTGGAGGAGTGGGCGTTCCTAGGCAGGCTACATTTACATGCATACCACCTACAAATGGTGCTGCGCCTCCATGACTGGCAGAACTGAAATTCATTGAATGAAAGGGGTGGGGCCACGCAGGGGCGGACTGACCATTTGGGAACTCGGGCACTGCCCGAGGGCCCAGGGTCAGTAGGGGGCCCCATGAGATGCCCTTGGTCCCTTCCATAGGCTTTTTTGGGTGTGGTTTGAATGTGGGCAAGGACATAGGGGCCCCATGATCCCCTATTGCCCGGGGGCCCCATTAGCTTTCAGTCCACCCCTGGGGCCACGGGAAAGTTATGTTGAGGAGGAAAGAATTAGATGATGCTGGACGTCCTCCAGTCAGGAAATGAGGAGGAGCTCTATCTGACTTGCTGCAGCTTCTAATGCACATAGTGAGAAGCTCACAGTGTGCGGTGAAATCAGAGTAAGCCATTCCAGTCCAGGAGAGGAGCCGCTACAAGTGTGCGAAGACGGAAGGGGAGGGTGGAGTTTAGATTTAAGTGTTTCCTCTTCCATCAGGTCTCCTCCGCCCAGCAGCGAATCCGTCGGCAACGAGGACCCCGAAGACTCAGACCGGGACGCCCCATCTTCGGACAGCTCGGCCAGATGATAAAAGAGGAACTCTGAATTCGCTCTGCACCTGCCACCACTGCCTGGAGGGCGGCGTGACGCTGTATGCGTTGGTGTTCATTCCCTGGGACCGATTCCGAGCGCAGAAAGTAGCCAGCGGGTGCAGCTGCTAGACTCTGGGGATACAAAGGGGGGCGCAATGCTGAACAGAGCCTGGGGTTGGAGGGCGGCTCTCTGGCTTGGTATATATAGGGGTTCGATGCTTTATCCTGTACGTAGAGCTGCAATAACGTCTGTAGATATTGTCTATATAGGTGTGGGTGCTAGGCATGAATCACTTTAGTCTGCTGGGAATATTACGGGGAATGTATAGGTGTCACATGCCGATGGAGTATGATGAAATACGGCCCTGCGCAGGCTGTTCCTAATTGGCAGTGCTCAGGCCAATGATGATGTGCAAAATGCAGCAACCTTCATCAGCCAATGAGTCGGCTCCAATGCCACCGATGATACAGCAGTGTAAAATTGGCCAGCAGCAGGATATTTTTAATGAGCAAGGCTAGGCCCTAATATACTAAAGATAAAATGCACAGGCTGGGGTTTTACTACAAGAATTAAAGTGTCACAGATAATACAGCAGTGTAAAATTGGCCAGCAGCAGGATATTTTTAATGAGCAATGCTAGGCCCTAATATACTAAAGATAAAATGCACAGGCTGGGGTTTTACTACAAGAATTAAAGCGCCACAGATTCTACATAAATATAAAACTAGCCAGCGGCAAGTTATTTTCTAATGAGCAAGGTTAGGCCTAAATATACTAAAGATAACATGGACACAGTGGGGTTTTACTACAAGAATGAAAATGCCACAGATGATACAGCAGCGTAAATTTGGCCAGCAGCAGGATATTTTAAATGAGCAATGGTAGGCCCTAATATACCTAATATACTAAAGATAACATGGACACACTGGGGTTTTACTACAAGAATTAAAATACCACAGATGATAATATATTAAAGACAAAATGCACAGGCTGGGGTTTTACTACAAGAATTAAAGTGCCACAGATGATACAGCAGTATAAAATTGGCCAGCAGCAGGATATTTTTAATGAGCAAGGCTAGGCCCTAATATACTAAAGACAAAATGCACAGGTTGTGGTTTTACTACAAGAATTAAGGTATCATCAGTGCTGGGACAAAGTCATTTAGTGCCCAGGTGCCCCTCCAAAATGTGTGAGCATTATGTGTCAGCAAAAAACCCCTCCCTCCCCCCCAAAATTCAAGCACTATAGGGGGGCTATAGGATCGGGGCCATGCACTAGGGATTCCACTGGCTGTCAGATTGCCACTGTGCAGTCTTTGCTTATCCACCCCCTACCCATGTTCTTTGCTGGAAAGAGATGGGGGAAGGTAAACACTGCACAGGGGCAATCTAGCAATCCCAATCCAGGATAGCTGCAGTGGCACGAGCTGGAGGGGAAGAGAGCACAACCCGCCCCTCTTCCTGGCTCTCCTCCTCTTCAAATCTGGCCCGTCCCCTCCAGCACTAAACTGTCGGGAGTAGTGAAGCTGCTGTCATTACTTCTGTCAGCTTGTAGGTAGGAACTCTCCACGCAGTGCCCCCCCACCTCACATGATACCACCGCGCCCAAGGCAGCCGCCCCTCCCGCCCACCCTTGGGTAGCACGGATGATACAGCATTGTAACATTGGTCTCAGCAGGAAATTTTTAATAAGCAAAGCTAGGCCTAAATATACTAAAGACAAACACCACAAGCTGGGGTTTTACTACAAGAATTAAGGTAACACAAGTGATACAGCAGTGTAAAATTGGCCAGCAGCAGGACAGTTTTAAGTAGCAAGGCTAGGACCAAATGTATTAAAGACAAATAACACAGGTTGGGGTGTCATTACAAGAATTAATTTTGGCATGGTGGTAAAGCATAGCATGTGTACCAGCCCCTCTGGCTACCCTGCTAGTTTAAGGGTAGTAAACTAACAGGGTAGCCAGAGGGGGTGTAGTAAAACTCCAGCCTGTCCATGTTATCTTTAGTATATTTAGGCCTAACCTTGCTCATTAAAAATATCCTGCTGCCAGCCAATTTTTCACTGCTGTATCATCTGGGGGTGGTAAAACCACGGCTCAAGTACCAATTTTTCCAAATACAATTGTAGAGGCCCTCACTTTGGGAGGTTTCCTTGAACTTCCTGTTGCGTCTTTAAAACAGGAAGTGCAGGGTGGGGGCATGTTGATTAGGCTGACTGCAGGACTGCTGGCATGCCACGCACCTGCCTGTGGTCATGTAGCTACGATTAGAAGCAAGCAGTCTATGTAGGCACAGAACTCCAGGAACCCAACGGGACCGTCAGGGTCACCAGGTATTTGATACTCAACATAAATGTTACTGAAAGGGGACTTCAATAATAAAATATCACCAATAAGGTTTACACCTTAGCCCCTTCCTGCCCAGCCCCAGCATCCCTTTATTGGGGTCTTTATGTCCGGTGGGTGGAAAGGACCGGTAGATCACGGGACCACTGTGAATGGTTGCCACATTGGTCACATGATTGAGAACCGGTCCCGCTGGCTCCCAGTCATTAGTAGAGACAACTTGGTCACGTTGCTGGGAGCATGCAGGGAGCACACTCTCTGGCACCTATAGACTCATATATGGGGGCTTTAAAGACCACCTTCTTTGCCACCACACATATGCTGAGCTGTGGATATGAGACATAATCTACCCCACTTCAAGGGTTAAATTCTCACTTAGTCTATTGGTGCAGGGGTAAGGTGTATTTCTTACCCTATTATTGGCTCCAGCAGGCTTCCTCAATCTACGTGACCGGTCCCCCGCAGTGTTTTCTATAGGGCGACTTCAGGGCGCGGTCACATGCTCACTTCCAGGGTTAGTAGACCTGCACTGTGTCTGAGGACGCTGAGGGACCAAAGCTTTAGGACAGTGCTGGAGCCTGCCGGACCAGGGGCGGACTGACCATTTGGAAACTTGGGCACTGTCCGAGGGCCCGGGGTCAGTAGGGGGCCCCATGAGATGCTCCTGATACCTTTTTCATAGGCTTTTTTGAGTTTGGACAAGGACACAGGGGCCCCATGATCCCCTATTGCCCGGAGGCCCTATGAGTTGTCAGTTTGCCCCTGTGCCGGACCAAGAGGTAGGGTGAGTAATACACCTTACCCCTGCACCTCCCCCCCCCCCCCCCAGACTAAGAGCATTTAAACTTTGCATTGTGAGAGATTTGGAGGGGATTTGAATTAGAAACAAAGGGTCAGGTGCCACAATGCATCAAGCACAAGTGTGAATGGGCCCTTGTTATGTCCCAGCATTTTGATTTTGCCCCCTATGAGGATATTTATCCCTGTTGGCGGGGACCCGAAGACAGGTTTGGGGGAAGACTGCTCCATGATAACCAACAAAACTGGAAAATTTACCACTGGAAACTTCAAGTGGTGAATTTTTTTTTAAATTTGCATGCTTCAAGTGGTGAATTATTTTAAATTTGCATACTTCAAGTGGTGAATTATTTTTAATTTTCATACTTCAAGTGGTGAATTATTTTTAATTTTCATACTTCAAGTGGTGAATTATTTTTAATTTTCATACTTCAACTGGTGAATTATTTTTAATTTTCATACTTCAACTGGTGAATTATTTTTAATTTTCATACTTCAACTGGTGATTTGTTTTTCAAATTTGCATAGCTATTCATCCAGCGAACTTGCTGGTACATTGCATCTGTGCAAATGGGGCAAAATTGAACATTCTCCTTCTATTTCCTCTATAGGTCGAATGTTATTCATTGATTTAAAAAAAAAAAAAAATATGAGTGGTCCATGGAAATACCATCTTATGGCCGCTAGAGGGAGCTGAGGATCACACTTATTTTCTATGATCCTCAGCGCCATCTAGTGGTGGTATTTTCCCTAAAGGTGCTTCATGAGCTTGCTATTACGTGACATAATCTCTCGTTAGTTGAGGCTTAGCTAGTCAGCCAGCAATATAGTGGAGCCTGGTTGCTGTGGGTTACTGCACTTTGCACACTGATATTTGCACACTGCCCCCCGCTGGATACGTCTGTCTGTGTAGCTGTGTGCTGCCTTAATGCTCTTTGTATATAAGAAATAAAGATACTGGATACATATCTACGGTGGAAGGGGTGCAAGGCACTCCCTACCTATACACAGAGAAATATTTCTGTATACAATGACCTCATCTCATGTATGGAGGACTGGATATATAATGGGGGGGTGGGGGGAGGGGGTGAACGACAACCTGTATTGTAATAATGACCATAATGCTGGGAATGGGAGGGGGCTGCAGGGGGGTAGTTAGTCTTTGTATTGGGATTTTCCGGGGATAAAGGTTTAGCGTATGTTGGAGGTGCCATCTTTAAGGCTCCTGTGCCTCCATGTTACTGTGGCACATGGACACCTAACTCTCCCACAACCTAACCTCCTAGAATCTGCCATGGCAAAGGGTCTATGCAAATATGGTGGAGCTTGATGGCCAGCACCGGCCAAACCCTTTTATTTTGTTTTGAAAAGAGCAAAAAAGGGTTAGAGCCTGTGTCAAGGCTTATTTTTTTTTTTTTGAAGGGTTTCCCCTCCCTTTCCTTCAAGACAGGAAGTGATGCATAATTTCTCTAATTTGGACGCATACTAAAATCCATTGTTAGAGTTGGAACTTCTGACAATGTCTTTATGACTGTCCATGCCTTTCCTGTCTGTGACAGCCATGTCCACTTATCCTCCTTTTCTCGTATGAGCGTCACGGAGACATGAAGTGAGGAAGATCTCATCAAACGGGGTCAATGACAGATAGAAACCTGACTGACATTGTAACACAGAACTTCAGTCAAAATTAGTTAAACTTAATAGCCCATGAAAGGTAAAAAAAAACACATTTTGCTGTAATATTCACCTTAAATCCAGAGATTTCCCCTGCAGTTCTTCTTTCAGCCACTAGATGTCCAGCATCATTCAAACTCACTTCCTCTAAGATCACATCATCCCGGACAAGCCCCCAACCTGTGACTGGACAGTGAAAGGAGAAGCAGCGCAGTGATGAGCTTATATCTCGATCATTCTGCTCCTTTCAGTATGCTTCTTGTCAGCACATGGACTGATTGGGTCCTTGTGCTGCTTTTTCTTCTCACACTCCATCCCTGCTGTACAGGAACTGCAAGAGGCTAATACTTGGTCACTTTTAGATACTTTTTGGAAATATACGATTGGAAATAACGCGCAGAGTGACCCTGTACTTGCTCATGCACAGTAAGCAACAGATTTGCTAATAATCTGCACCCCCCCCCCCCACTTGCTTAGACTCTTCCACTTCTGGGTATGGGGAGTGTATAACTCTATGACACCCTATTGCCATCCTGGTACTGTAACATGGGGTGGGGAGACAGTCAGACCAGGGTGCCTTGTAGTTTATGTGGGGGAGGGGTGTGGGATAAGTACAAGCAGTGTGCAGAGGTGAGAGTGCTCAATTACGTGAACTTGTTTTTTTAGCCCTGGATGGACAAGCAGAGGTTCAAGTCAAAGCAAAACTCTATTGTGTTTAGAGCGGGGGAGGGTTTTCATGTTGATACGATCCTTGTATCCCCGATGGGGATAATCCCCTTCATTTCTAAGTCCACTGACCCTGAGACAGAAAATCTGAACTTCAGGAATATATCCCCCCCCCCATAGGGAGCCCACAGAACCATTCTTCATTCCAATATAAAATATATTCATTGCTGTCTGTGCCCCCTCTAGAGAGATTTGCCCTCACTTCCTGTGCTGGTGACACCATGGGGTGGAAATACAGTTGCCATAAATAATAAAAGTGAATATCAATAAATTTGAATGACAAATAGAAGAAAAATAAGAAGAAGAATTAAAAAAAAAATAAATAATAATAATATATAATTTCCATTGAGAAACTTGTTCTAATTCAAATATATTTAATTTTTTTCTTTGATTATTTATGTCAATTGTATTTCTATAGAATATACATTTTTATTGATTGATTCTCTAACCCCACATCTCCCCCCTTTTTTTTCCTGTAATCTTCCTATTCATCAAACACTGCTTCCTGAAGAAGTGACAACTAGTCACGAAACGCGTTGCTTTGTATTTATTAATAACCTTTTCGAGAAATGGACGTCCCCTTTTTGAATTGACTGCGATTGTATTTTCAGGCGTTCTGCTTTTCCTATCCTTATCTCCCCAATGGGGACGGGACAGAAGTCGTAAACTAACAGGAGTCCCTTCTTTGCTCTCTCTCATACAAAATGGGGGCTTGGCCAGAGTTCTCCTTGACCCCTTGGCGCCGGTGCCTCCCGGCCCTTTAAGGGTTTCAGAAGCCGGGAAGGTGGGGCGGTGTTTTAGGGTCATGTGACCGCCATGATTCGCCGTCACGTTGGTCACATGATCGGGAAAGGTCCCGATCGAAAGAGGAGATCGGGACCTTTCCGTGAGTACCGGACACGTGTGCTGGGAGCGCGCAGGGCACATATGTTTTTCTTAACTGCACGTAAATGTGCGGCCGCTCGGCGTCAAGTTCCAGACGCTAGGAGGCTGCACATTTGCGTGCAGCCGGCGCCAAGAGGTTAAATGTCTCAGACAACTTCCAGAATATACCGGAACATTGATCACAAGAGATGTGCCAATCCCCCACCTCCCCCGACCATCATAGTGTTTTCAGGAAGATGGACGTGCACTTTAATTTTCTAGGTTTGTATCAGAGAATCTATATAAGATGGATGGATATATATTCCTATGGTGTATAAAGGACATGTACATGGAGCATGTGTGTATATATTCTATACATACCGACATCACAGAGGAATATTGTACATATACACCTCAACAAATACAGATCTAGATATTAAACGAATCGCGTGTGCCTCATTATTTTCCGATAGTTATTATTAACAACTTCTTTATTAAGCGGTTTACCAGATTGGTGTTAAGAATGATATACAGGCGTACCTGGGTTTACGAATTGAATGCGTTCTCCGAAGCATTTATCGAGAGGAAGTACATCATGCCAACGCGTTTCAAGAGAAAAGACTCTCCCTTCATCAGGGCTGTTGCTGCACGCTATTAACCACTTGCCGACCGCGCATAGCCGAATGACGGCTTCACCGCGGCCGGCCAGTTCTGAGTGGACGTCATATGACGTCCTCCCAGAACGCGCTCTCCTGCGCGCCCCAGGGGGCGCGCACCCGGCGATCTCCGTGATCGCTGTGTCCTACGGACACAGCTGATCACGAGATGTGGTGAAAGGCCGATCCCACCGGCCTTTTACCACGTGATCAGCGGTGTCCAATGACACGCTGATCACAGGAAAATGCAAGTGCCGGTTCTCGGCTGCACTTTCCTCACGCTGTCAGATCGTGAGGAAAGTACTGCCGAGAACCGGCAGTTGTCAGAGCGGGGATCGGCACCGATCATCAGGGCACTGATGATCAGTGCCCTGATGATCGGTGCCCAGCAGTGACCCCCGCAAGTTCCGATCAGCTGTGCGCCCACTAGCCCCGCCCACCCATTCCCAGCAGTGCCCCCACCTGTGCCCAGCAGTGCCCCCACCTGTGCCCAGCAGTGCCCCCACCTGTGCCACTCTGCAGTGCCACCTACATGTGCCCAGCAGTGTCACCTACATGTGCCCAGCAGTGCCACCCACCTGTGCCCACCAGCGCCACCCACCTGTGCCCACCAGCGCCACCCACCTGTGCCCACCAGTGCCACCCACCTGTGCCACCCACCTGTGCCCACCCACCAGTGCTGTCCACCAGTGCCACCCACCAGTGCCACCCACCAGTGCTGCCAGTCAGTGCCACCAGTCAGTGCCCAGGGGTTGTGCCAGTCAGTGCCGCCAGTCAGTGCCCAGAAGTGATGTCAGTCAGTGCCGTCTATCAGTACCCATCATCAGTGTCACCTATCAGTGCTGCATATCAGTGCCGCCTATCCGTGACCCCTAATTAGTGCTGTCTATCAGTGCCGCCTATCCATGCCTCCTCATTAGTACTGCCTATCAGTGCCCTTTAGTGCTGCCTATCAGTGCCCATCAGTGCCGCCTATCAGTGCCCATCAGTGCCGCCTCATCAACGCAAATCAGTGAAGGAGAAAAAATACCTGTTTGAAAAATTTTATAAAAGAAACAAATAAACTTTTTTTTTTTTTTCAAATTTTTTGCACTTTTTTTAATTTATAGCGCAAAAAGTAAAGTGCCCAGTGGCGATTAAATACCACCAAAAGAAAGCTCTATTTGTGAGAAAAAAATGATCAAAATTTCATATGGGTACAATGTTGCATGACCGCGCAATTGTCAATCAAAGTGCGGCAGCGCTGAAAGCTGAAAATTGGCCTGGTAAGGAAGGGGGTATAAGTGCCTGGTAGGCAAGTGGTTAAATGGAAAAAATTCCCACTTCGGTTATATATTTTCCAGGTTTCGGAGGAAATAATGAGAGTGACCGCTGTCATTCCAGGGGCAGCAATCATTGAAACGCATTGGCTTTATGTACTGGTGGGAACTCTCAATAAATGCCTCTTAATCTACTATCAAAAGTGCATTCTATTGGACATCGGGTGCTCCTTCTTTTTTATTATTCCAACCATATATCCAAAAGTATGCACTTTTGATGGTAGATTAAGAGGTATTTATCGAGAGTAAGTAAATCATGCCAACTCGTTTCAAGAGAAAAGACTCTCCCTTCATCAGGGCTGTTGCTGCACGCTATTAAATGGGAAAAGTTCCCACGTTGGTTATATATTTTCCAGGTTTTGGAGGAAATAATGAGAGTGAACACTGTCAAAAGTGCATTCTATTGGACATCGGCGCTCTTTCTTTTCTATTATTCCAACCATATGTCCAAAAGAATGCACTTTTTGATGGTAGATTAAGAAATATTTATCGAGAGGAAGTACATCATGCCAACACGTTTCAAGAGAAAAGACTCTCCCTTCATCAGGGCTGTTGCTGCACGCTATTAAATGGGAAAAATTCCCACGTCGGTTATATATTTTCCAGGTTTCAAAGGAAATAATGAGAGCGACCGCTGTCATTCCAGGGGCAGCAATCATTGAAATGCATTGGCTTTATGTACTGGTGAATACTCTCAATGAATGCCTCTTAATCTACTATCAAAAGTGCATTCTATTGGACATCGGCGCTCCTTCTTTTCTATTATTCCAACCATATGTCCAAAAGAATGCACTTTTGATGCTTGATTAAGAGGTATTACATCATGCCAACGCGTTTCAAGAGAAAAGACTCTCCCTTCATCAGGGCTGTTGTTGCACGCTATTAAATGGGAAAAGTTCCCACGTCGGTTATATATTTTCCAGGTTTCGGAGGAAATAATGAGAGTGACCGCTGTAGTTCCAGGGGCAGCAATCATTGAAACGCATTGGCTTTATGTACTGGTGAATACTCTTGATAAATACCACTTAATCTACCCATCAAAAGTGCATTCAATTGGACATTGGGCGCTCCTTCTTTTCTATTATTCCAACCATATATCCAAAAGTATGCACTTTTGATGGTAGATTAAGAGATAAGTAAATCATGCCAACTCGTTTCAAGAGAAAAGACTCTCCCTTCATCAGGGCTGTTGCTGCACGCTATTAAATGGGAAAAGTTCCCACGTCGGTTATATATTTTCCAGGTTTTGGAGGAAATAGTGAGAGTGAACACTGTCAAAAGTGCATTCTATTGGACATCGGCGCTCTTTCTTTTCTATTATTCCAACCATATGTCCAAAAGAATGCACTTTTGGATGGTAGATTAAGAGGTATTTATCGAGAGGAAGTACATCATGCCAACACGTTTCAAGAGAAAAGACTCTCCCTTCATCAGGGCTGTTGCTGCACGCTATTAAATGGGAAAAATTCCCACGTCGGTTATATATTTTCCAGGTTTCAAAGGAAATAATGAGAGCGACCGCTGTCATTCCAGGGACAGCAATCATTGAAACGCATTGGCTTTATGTACTGGTGGGAACTCTCAATAAATGCCTCTTAATCTACTATCAAAAGTGCATTCTATTGGACATCGGCGCTCCTTCTTTTCTATTATTCCAATTATATTTCCAAAACAATGCACTTTTGATGGTAGATTGAGGTATTTATCGAGAGAAAGTACATCATGCCAACACGTTTCAAGAGAAAAGACTCTCCCTTCATCAGGGCTGTTGCTGCACGCTGTTAAATGGGAAAAGTTCCCACGTCGGTTATATATTTTCCAGTTTCGGAGGAAATAATGAGAGTGACCGCTGTCAGCAATCATTGAAACGCATTGGCTTTATGTACTGGTGGGTACTCTCAATAAATGCCGCTTAATCTACTATCAAAAGTGCATTCTATTGGACATCGGGCTCTCCTTCTTTTCTATTATGCCAACCATATGTCCAAAAGAATTCACTTTTGATGGTTGATTAAGAGGTATTATATTAATGCCAACACGTTTCAAGAGAAAAGACTCCCTTCATCAGGGCTGTTGCTGCACGCTTTTAAATGGGAAAAATTCCCACTTCGGTTATAAATTTTCCAGGTTTCGGAGGAAATGAGAGTGACCGCTGTCAAAAGTGCATTCTATTGGACATCGGGTGCTCCTTCTTTTCTATTATTCCAACCATATGTCCAAAAGTATGCACTTTTGATGGTAGATTAAGAGGTATTTATCGAGAGGAAGTACATCATGCCAACATGTTTCAAGAGAAAAGACTCTCCCTTCATCAGGGCTGTTGCTGCACGCTATTAAATGGGAAAAATTCCCACTTCGGTTATATATTTTCCAGGAAATAATGAGAGCGACCGCTGTTGTTCCAGGGGCAGCAATCATTGAAATGCGTTGGCTTTATGTACTGGTGAATACTCTCAATGAATGCCTCTTAATCTACTATCAAAAGTGCATTCTATTGGACATCGGCGCTCCTTCTTTTCTATTATTCCAACCATATGTCCAAAAGAATGCACTTTTGATGCTTGATTAAGAGGTATTACATCATGCCAACGCGTTTCAAGAGAAAAGACTCTCCCTTCATCAGGGCTGTTGTTGCACGCTATTAAATGGGAAAAGTTCCCACGTCGGTTATATATTTTCCAGGTTTCGGAGGAAATAATGAGAGTGACCGCTGTAGTTCCAGGGGCAGCAATCATTGAAACGCATTGGCTTTATGTACTGGTGAATACTCTTGATAAATACCACTTAATCTACCCATCAAAAGTGCATTCAATTGGACATTGGGCGCTCCTTCTTTTCTATTATTCCAACCATATATCCAAAAGTATGCACTTTTGATGGTAGATTAAGAGATAAGTAAATCATGCCAACTCGTTTCAAGAGAAAAGACTCTCCCTTCATCAGGGCTGTTGCTGCACGCTATTAAATGGGAAAAGTTCCCACGTCGGTTATATATTTTCCAGGTTTTGGAGGAAATAGTGAGAGTGAACACTGTCAAAAGTGCATTCTATTGGACATCGGCGCTCTTTCTTTTCTATTATTCCAACCATATGTCCAAAAGAATGCACTTTTGGATGGTAGATTAAGAGGTATTTATCGAGAGGAAGTACATCATGCCAACACGTTTCAAGAGAAAAGACTCTCCCTTCATCAGGGCTGTTGCTGCACGCTATTAAATGGGAAAAATTCCCACGTCGGTTATATATTTTCCAGGTTTCAAAGGAAATAATGAGAGCGACCGCTGTCATTCCAGGGACAGCAATCATTGAAACGCATTGGCTTTATGTACTGGTGGGAACTCTCAATAAATGCCTCTTAATCTACTATCAAAAGTGCATTCTATTGGACATCGGCGCTCCTTCTTTTCTATTATTCCAATTATATTTCCAAAACAATGCACTTTTGATGGTAGATTGAGGTATTTATCGAGAGAAAGTACATCATGCCAACACGTTTCAAGAGAAAAGACTCTCCCTTCATCAGGGCTGTTGCTGCACGCTGTTAAATGGGAAAAGTTCCCACGTCGGTTATATATTTTCCAGTTTCGGAGGAAATAATGAGAGTGACCGCTGTCAGCAATCATTGAAACGCATTGGCTTTATGTACTGGTGGGTACTCTCAATAAATGCCGCTTAATCTACTATCAAAAGTGCATTCTATTGGACATCGGGCTCTCCTTCTTTTCTATTATGCCAACCATATGTCCAAAAGAATTCACTTTTGATGGTTGATTAAGAGGTATTATATTAATGCCAACACGTTTCAAGAGAAAAGACTCCCTTCATCAGGGCTGTTGCTGCACGCTTTTAAATGGGAAAAATTCCCACTTCGGTTATAAATTTTCCAGGTTTCGGAGGAAATGAGAGTGACCGCTGTCAAAAGTGCATTCTATTGGACATCGGGTGCTCCTTCTTTTCTATTATTCCAACCATATGTCCAAAAGTATGCACTTTTGATGGTAGATTAAGAGGTATTTATCGAGAGGAAGTACATCATGCCAACATGTTTCAAGAGAAAAGACTCTCCCTTCATCAGGGCTGTTGCTGCACGCTATTAAATGGGAAAAATTCCCACTTCGGTTATATATTTTCCAGGAAATAATGAGAGCGACCGCTGTTGTTCCAGGGGCAGCAATCATTGAAACGCATTGGCTTTATGTACTGGTGGGAACTCTCAATAAATGCCTCTTAATCTACTATCAAAAGTGCATTCTATTGGACATCGGGTGCTCCTTCTATTCTATTATTCCAACCATATGTCCAAAAGTATGCACTTTTTGATAGTAGATTAAGAGGTATTTATCGAGAGTAAGTAAATTATGCCAACGCGTTTCATGAGAAAAGACTCTCCCTTCATCAGGGCTGTTGCTGCACACTATTAAATGGGAAAAGTTCCCACGTCGGTTATATATTTACCAGGTTTCAGAGGAAATAATGAGAGTGACCGCTGTCAAAAGTGCATTCCATTGGACATCGGGTGCTCTTTCTTTTCTATAATTCCAAACATATGTCCAAAAGAATGCACTTTTTGATAGTAGATTAAGAGGTATTTATCGAGAGTAAGTACATCATGCCAACGCGTTTCAAGAGAAAAGACTCTCCCTTCATCAGGGCTGTTGCTGCACGCTATTAAATGGGAAAAGTTCCCACGTCGGTTATATATTTTCCAGGTTTCGGAGGAAATAATGAGAGTGACCGCTGTCAGCAATCATTGAAATGCATTGGCTTTATGTACTGGTGGGTACTCTCAATAAATGCCTCTTAATCTACTATCAAAAGTGCATTCTATTGGACATTGGTGCTCCTTCTTTTCTATTATTTCAACCATATGTCCAAAAAAATGCAATTTTGATGGTAGATTAAGAGGCATTACATCATGCCAATGCGTTTCAAGAGAAAAGACTCTCCCTTCATCAGGGCTGTTGCTGCACGCTATTAAATGGGAAAAATTCCGAGGTCTGTTATATATTTTCCAGGTTTCGGAGGAAATAATGAGAATGAACGCTGTCAAAAGTGCATTCTATTGGACATCGGGTGCTCCTTCTTTTCTATTATTCCAACCATATGTCTAGAAGAATGCACTTTTGATGGTAGATTAAGAGGTATTTATTGAGAGTAAGTAAATTATGCCAACGCGTTTCAAGAGAACAGAATCTCCCTTCATCAGGGCTGTTGCTGCACACTATTAAATGGGAAAAATTCCCACGTCGGTTATATATTTTCTAGGTTTCGGATGAAATAATGAGAGTGACTGCTGTCATTCCAGGGACAGCAATCATTGAAACGCATTGGCTTTATGTACTGGTGAATACTCTCGATAAATACCACTTAATCTACCCATCAAAAGTGCATTCTATTGGACATCGGCGCTCCTTCTTTTTGATTATTCCAACCATATATCCAAAAGTATGCACTTTTGATGGTAGATTAAGAGGTATTTATTGAGAGTAAGTAAATCATGCCAACGCGTTTCAAGAGAAAAGACTCTCCCTTCATCAGGGCTGTTGCTGCACGCTATTAAATGGGAAAAATTCCCATGTCGGTTATATATTTTCCAGGTTTCAAAGGAAATAATGAGAGCGACCGCTGTCAGCAATCATTGAAACGCATTGGCTTTATGTACTGGTGGGTACTCTCAATGAATGCCTCTTAATCTACTATCAAAAGTGCATTCTATTGGACATCGGCGCTCCTTCTTTTCTAATATTCAAACCATATGTCCAAAAGAATGCACTTTTGATGGTTGATTAAGAGGTATTACATCATGCCAACGCGTTTCAAGAGAACAGACTCTCCCTTCAACAGGGCTGTTGCTGCACGCTATTAAATGGGAAAAATTCCGAGGTCTGTTATATATTTTCCAGGTTTCGGAGGAAATAATGAGAATGAACGCTGTCAAAAGTGCATTCTATTGGACATCGGGTGCTCCTTCTTTTCTATTATTCCAACCATATGTCTAGAAGAATGCACTTTTGATGGTAGATTAAGAGGTATTTATTGAGAGTAAGTAAATTATGCCAACGCGTTTCAAGAGAACAGACTCTCCCTTCATCAGGGCTGTTGCTGCACACTATTAAATGGGGAAAATTCCCACATCGGTTATATATTTTCTAGGTTTCGGAGGAAATAATGAGAGTGACTGCTGTCATTCCAGGGACAGCAATCATTGAAACGCATTGGCTTTATGTACTGGTGAATACTCTTGATAAATACCACTTAATCTACCATCAAAAGTGCATTCTATTGGACATCGGCGCTCCTTCTTTTCTATTATTTCAATTATATTTCCAAAACAATGCACTTTTGATGGTAGATTGAGGTATTTATCGAGAGAAAGTACATCATGCCAACACGTTTCAAGAGAAAAGACTCTCCCTTCATCAGGGCTGTTGCTGCACGCTATTAAATGGGAAAAATTCCCACATCGGTTATATATTTTCCAGGTTTCAAAGGAAATAATGAGAGCGACCGCTGTCAGCAATCATTGAAACGCATTGGCTTTATGTACTGGTGGGTACTCTCAATGAATGCCTCTTAATCTACTATCAAAAGTGCATTCTATTGGACATCGGCGCTCCTTCTTTTCTAATATTCAAACCATATGTCCAAAAGAATGCACTTTTGATGGTTGATTAAGAGGTATTACATCATGCCAACACGTTTCAAGAGAACAGACTCTCCCTTCAACAGGGCTGTTGCTGCACGCTATTAAATGGGAAAAATTCCGAGGTCTGTTATATATTTTCCAGGTTTCGGAGGAAATAATGAGAATGAACACTGTCAAAAGTGCATTCTATTGGACATCGAGTGCTCCTTCTTTTCTATTATTCCAACCATATGTCCAAAAGAATGCACTTTTGATGGTTGATTAAGAGGTATTACATCATGCCAACGCGTTTCAAGAGAACAGACTCTCCCTTCATCAGGGCTGTTGCTGCACGCTATTAAATGGGGAAAATTCCCACATCGGTTATATATTTTCTAGGTTTCGGAGGAAATAATGAGAGTGACTGCTGTCATTCCAGGGACAGCAATCATTGAAACGCATTGGCTTTATGTACTGGTGAATACTCTTGATAAATACCACTTAATCTACCATCAAAAGTGCATTCTATTGGACATCGGCGCTCCTTCTTTTCTATTATTCCAATTATATTTCCAAAACAATGCACTTTTGATGGTAGATTGAGGTAGTTATCGAGAGAAAGTACATCATGCCAACACGTTTCAAGAGAAAAGACTCTCCCTTCATCAGGGCTGTTGCTGCACGCTATTAAATGGGAAAAATTCCCACGTCGGTTATATATTTTCCAGGTTTCAAAACTGTGGGTGTAGGATTATAACTTTTTTTTTGTTTTAATGGTTGAACTGGATGGACTTTTGTCTTTTTTCAGCCAGACTAACTATGTAAATATATGTGTGGAAATGACCTCAGGGCCGAACCAGAAAGGCAGCAGCCCAAACCCTAAGAGGTTTACCACCAATATCCACCATTGGGTACAACTGACTGGAGCAACATCTCCCTACCCACCCACACAACCACCCACCTACAACCAACGACTGATCCCATCAGTCCAACGCAGTCTTCAGCACAAACACTAGACTGCCTTACCTGCGAAAATCACGCAAAAGAATGTAAGCTGCATTTTTTTTTTACATCTACATATAGGGAAAGTTGATCCAGGGAATCTCCGATTGCCTCTCGGGGGATGAAGAAGGAATTTTTTCCCTGCAGGAGAAAATTGGATCGTGCTTTGCTGGGTTTTTTTTGCCTTCCTCTGGATCAACTGTGGGTGTAGGATTATAACTTTTTTTTTGTTTTAATGGCTGAACTGGATGGACTTTTGTCTTTTTTTTTTTTCAGCCAGACTAACTATGTAACTATGTAATAGACTGCCTTACCTGCGAAAATCACGCAAAAGAATGTAAGCTCCGTTTTATTTGGGTTTTTTTTTACATCACGCCACACCAAATCGTATGGTGCTTTGTTACCCTGGCTCACAATTTCGCAAAATGCATTGGGGGCTGCCCTTACGAAAGAATGGTACCACCCAGGGGCGGACTGACAACTCATGGGGCTCCCGGGTAATAGGGGATCATGGGGCCCCTGTGTCTTTGCCCAAACTCAAAAAAGCCTATGAAAAAGGTACCAGGGGCATCTCATGGGGCCCCCTACTGACCCGGGCCCTCGGGCAGTGCCCAAGTTTCCAAATGGTCAGTCCGACCCTGGTACCACCACACGCCAGCAAAAGGCGATTTTTGCATGCATAGCCTCGCACAAAATGTGAACTTCGTCAAAGTAGCTCCGATGATATGTACGGTTTTAATAACACAGGTCAAAGTCGCAGAACTGCGTTCAGGCGTTTGTTTTACCTTCAGGCATTAAGGGGTTAAAGGATGACTGTGAAAGAAAGGGTAACAATGTAACAAAAGGATCTGAGTAGTAGAGGATCGGATTCTCTGGTGGATGGAAGGATAATAGCTAGGGCAATGCATTGTGGGAAATGTGTTCGCCATTACAGCACCTGAGCGCAGTCACGCTCTCCAGGCACGCTTTGGGAGCTCGCAATGCAGCGTTGGCCCCGGGGTGGGATCTGAAGAGGTCTCTTACAACACGGCCGGCTCAGATTTCACTTCCACATAACGACATCGCTGACGCCAACCGCCCCACTGATACAGTCATCCTTATGAGCCTCAGCTGCCGACACGGCCAGCCCAATAACTTGTGAAACCTCTAATATTAATGGCGGCTTCTAGCGCACAAGTCAGCCCTTGAGCGTTTGTTGCACATTTGTGAGCATTTACCTATGTGCGACAATGCCGGATATCAAGGACCACTTTTTTTTCTGGTGAGGTTTTTTTTTTTTTGTATTTTAAAAAACTAATGATAAAGTTTAAAAAAAATTAGTTTTTAATACGCTTTAACATAGGCAGCATTCTGGATCACATGGAGTGGAAGAAGCATGTACTGGGGGAGGGGGCTCCATGCCAAATTACCCGCTTAAGGACCACCCTATAGCAGATATACTGCTACAGGGCGGCACCTGTGTGCAGAATCATGTATATATACATCATTTTGCATTTCCGGGTACGTGGCACGTGCGTCCTACCCACGCCGCCATTTGCGGCCGTGGATGTCAATCACCGGGTCCCGGATGGTAATTACTCACCGTATCAGCTGGAGCACACTGCTCGGGATGGCTGAGCACAGTACAACCATCCTGATCAGTGTGCTTACAGTGAAGCCAGGGGTGTATTTACCACAAGGCAAACAAGGCATTTGCCTAGGGCGGCATTTTTCAGGGGGGGCAGCACTGCCCCTTGGAAGAAGGGACGGAAGAAGGGACACACGCGGCATGGGGACCTGGTGGGTTCCGAGAGATGTTGTGGATTTCATGACGGTGTATGCACAGCCCGACTCTCGTTCCTGGGGTTGTCCAGAGCTGTGAAGGTGAGTTTCTTTCTCTCTCTCGCCATGGGGGATGGTGTATGGGGGGCAGCGGTGCTGGAAGGCTCGGGTGGAGGGCAGGGGTGCTCTTGGTCAATATCAGGCTCTTGCTGCGGGGGGGGGGGGCAATGTTTGTGTTGCCTAGGGCAGCACAAAACCTAAATACACCACTGAGTGAAGCACGCACCCCCCCCCCCCCCCCCCCCCGCCCCCTAGTAAAACACTCCCAGCACACAGTTAACCCTTTGTTCGCCCCCCCCCCCAGTGTCAGAATGTCCGCCGCACAGTCCCGCTAAAAGTCACTGATCACCGCCATTACTAGTAGAAAAAAAATTCCATTATCTATACCGCCATTTGTAAACGCTATAACTTTCACGTAAACCAATGAATTTACACGTATTGGGATTTTTTTTAGCAAAGACACGGAGCAGAATACATTTTGGCCTAAATTTATGACGAAATTTGATTTTTTTAACTTTTTTACTGGACGTGTTTAATAGCAAAAAGTCCAAAATATAGTTTTTTTCCCAAAATTGCTTATAGCGCGAAAAAATAAAAAACGCACTGGTGATCAAATACCACCAAAAGAAAGCTCAATTCAAAGGGAAAAAAAGGACGTACAGTTCGTTTGGATGCAGCGTTGCATGACCGCGCAATTGTCAGTTAAAGTAATGCAGCGCCATAACGTAAAAAATGGCCTGGTCATGAAGGGAGGGGAATCCTCAGGAGTGCGAGGTGACCACCATAGTAGCTGACCACCATACCTGCCTGTGTGTTGGAGCCATACAGGGCTAGACTCATAAAAAAAGAAACGCACAGACTGTTGTAAATCTTTTTGAAGGAAACAAGTATGTGGAGCACACACCTCCGCCCTCCCCACCGCCTCGCCTGATGGCCCTCCTCCTTGGGACTTTACTGGCAGGAACAGACATGTGGCAACATCTAGGCAGACGGGAATTAATATGTCGCCAACGTCTACGTGAGCTCAGTAATAAAATAATGTAATCCCATCAGAAGGAGCTTTAGAGACCTGACTGCATTCACTGTAATGAGGGCTTTAAAATTCACAAACCAGGAATAAATGAATACGCTGCAGGCAACATGGTAGCTCACCTTATAGAGAAGGGGGGGGGGGGAGGGTAGCATGCAATCATTAAAGCATTCTTCCATTTTCCTGGGAAATGTAAAACAGTTGCTTGATGCCAAAAAAGCCCAAGAAGCGCTAATAGTTGTACTAAAATGTGCCTTGATTTGCAAAGATGAAACCCGAACCACCTAGAGATGGTGGAACAGGAAGCTGATGCACCCTTGCATGGTCCACCAAGGATTACAAAATAGGAGTTGACCTTCCTGAAATAAGCACCGGTTGAGTGATAGACACTCACATCCCAAACTACAACTAGACAACGGAGGGAAATTTACTTTTGGAGAACATGAGTTGGACAGAAGGATGAAAGAACGATATCCCAGTTGAGGTGAAAGGCAAGTAGGCATCAACACCACCTTGTGCTTATGGAAAACCAGAAAGGATTCCATGCAAGATTCCTGAGCCACTCAACCAAGGACAACCTGATCCTCGGTGATAGAGAAATCGGTCCAGAGATCCGATTAGCTTGTCCCATGAAGACAGAATGTTGGGTTGTAGAGGTCTAGAGTCAAACTGGAGGTCTGGGGATGAACCGAACTTATATTGGTGGTCAGTGGAAGAAGGACCCCCTTATATTGGTGGTCAGTGGAAGAAGGATCCTCTTATATTGGTGGTCAGTGGGAGAAGGCTCCTCTTATATTTGTATTCAATGGGAGACTGATCTACTTATATTGATAGTCAGGGGGAGAAGGACCGCCTTATAATAGTGGTCAGTGGAATAAAGACCCCCTTATATTGGTGGTCAGTGGAAGAAGGATCCTCATATATTGGTGGTCAGAGGATAAGGACCCCCTTATATTGGTGGTCAGTGGAATAAAGTCCTCCTTATATTGGTGGTCAGTGGAATAAGGATCCTCATATATTGGTGGTCAGGGGATAAGGACACCCTTATATTGGTGGTCAGTGGTAGAAGGAACCTCTTATACTTGTGGTCAGTGGAAGAAGGATCCTCTTATATTTATGGTCAGGGGAATACGGACACCCTTATATTGGTGGTCAGTGGGAGAAGGATCCCCTTATATTTGCAGTCAGTGGAAGAAGGATCCTCATATATTGGTGGTCAGTGGGAGAAGGAACCTCTTATATTTGTTGTCAGTGGAAGAAGGATCCTCATATATTGATGGTCAGGGGGCGAAAGACCTCCTTATATTGGTGGTCAGTGGGAGAAGGAACCTCTTATATCAATGGTCAGGGGGAGAAAGACCTCCTTATGTTGGTGTTCAGAGGGAAAAGGACCTCCTTATATTGGGGGTCAGTGGGAGAAGGATCTCCTTATATTGATGGTCAGGGGGAGAAAGACCTCCTTATATTGGTGGTTAGTGAGAAAAGGATCCTCTTAAACAGATGGTCAGGGGCAGAAGGACCTCCTAATATTGGTGGTCAGTGGGAGAAGGTCCTCCTTATATTGATGGTCAGGGGGAGAAAGACCTCCTTATATCAGTGGTCAGTTGGAGAAGGATCCTCTTATATCGATGGTCAGGAGCAGAAGGACCTCCTAATATTGGTGGTCAGTGGGAGAAGGTCCTCCTTATATTGATGGTCAGGGGGAGAAAGACCTCCTTATATCAGTGGTCAGTTGGAGAAGGATCCTCTTATATCGATGGTCAGGAGCAGAAGGACCTCCTAATATTGGTGGTCAGTGGGAGAAGGTCCTCCTTATATTTGTGGTCAGTGGGAGAAAGATCTTCTTATACTGGTGGTCAGTGGGAAAAGGATCTTTCTATACTGATGGTCAGGGGGGAGAAGCCAGCTTTTACCACAGTGGTCTCAGGAAAGTGCCCTACACGAATCCAAGTGCCCCAAATATTACTTCCAGGCATTCACCGCAATATCCAATGGGGTGTGGACATGGTACCCCAAAAGAAAAGACTGAGGATGGCCATGCTAAAGCGCTGCAATCAGACAAAGCTCCAGCATCATTGTAGAGAAGAGTCTTCACTGAGGAAACCAAGGATACAGAAGATGAAAAAAGTAAGGTTAGTCTTTGACACAGCAGAGATGTAGAAGACATCCATACCTTCTAGGCCACTAGCAAAAAAAACAGAGGCATGCTGGTAGTGGGAGGGGCTATTCTATTTTTTTTTTTTTTCATTTGCTCCCACCGGCAGTGTCACCTATCAAACTGTGCAGCTTGAGCTAAACATGCTACAGCTTCATAGCAAAGCATTGCAGCCGAGGCATGTGTACAGCACTGTCAGGCTGTATTGTTATAATTCTGGTGGGCGATAAAAGCACAACTCAGCCACCTGTTTTTGCCGGAGCCCAACACTACATAAATACTTGTAATAAACAAATACATCTCCAGCTGCCAATGTGAAAGAGCTCTTACTGAATTACAGCAGATAGGGCAGCACTGTAAGGCAGAGCTGTGTAAGTCGTAGGACTGGATGAACATAAATACAAATCCTTTGGCAGCCAGAAGAGCTCTCTTATGTGCATTTCACCTGTTTGCCTGGAGTTCACCTTTAATCCTAGAATTCCTTATCTGTACACCTTTGCAGGTTCAGCATGACAGCCAGGGAATTAGCATTTCCAGAATAAGCTGACCAATGGCAACCCCCCTGTAATTCATGGGAACAGTACTTGTTATTTAAACGTGAAAAGTGACAAACAACCTGTCACTGCACAGAGGTCGGTGTGAACTACCAGCAGATGTCTTCTTTGTCTCACTATTAGTACAGGTTGTCTTCACCTTTATCCTCATTGATTCCACCGCCATAAACAAGCCCTTCTGTACAAAGGTGAACTATTCCCCTCCTGAAACGCTGCCAGTACTCCAAACAAAACTATGATCCGCAGGGATCACTCCTCCAGGGCCCTATGATCCATACCCATGTATGCCAGGATCACTCCTCCAGGGCCCTATGATCTGTAGCCATGTATGCCGGGATCACTCCTCCAGGGCCTTATGATCTGTACCCGTGTATGTCAGGATCCCTCCTATGGACCCTATAATCCATAGCCGTGTATGCCGGGATCACTCCTCCATGGCTCTGATCCATAGCCGTGTATGCCGGGATCCCTCCTCCAGGCAATATAATCCATAGCCGTGTATGCTGGGCAGGGGTGGACTGACCATTCCAGTACTCGGGCACTGCCCAAGGGCCTGGGGTCAAAAGGGGGCCCCATGAAATGCCCCTGGCATCTTTTTTATAGGCTTTCTGGTTGTGCTTTGAGTGTGGGCAAGTACACAGGGGCCCCATGATCCCCTATTGCCCAGGGGCCCCATGAGCTGTCAGTCCACCCGATGCTGGGATCACTCCTCCGGGGCCCTATGATCCATAGCTGCGTATGCCAGGATCACTCCTGTTGCCCCATGATCTGTACGTGTGTATGCCAGGATCACTTCTCCTGGGGCCCTATGATCCGTACCCATGTATGCCAGGGTCACTCCTCCTGGGGCTCTATGATCCATAGCCGTGTATGCCAGCATCCCTCTTCCAGGCCCTGTAATCCATAGCCAAGTATGCCAGGATCGCCTTTCCAGGGCCTTATAATCTGTAGCCTTGTATGCCAGGATCACTCCTCCAGGGCCCTATGATCCATAGCCATGTATGCTGGGATCACCAGACTCAAGGAGAGCACAAGGGAATTAATTGCAGACCAGACCTCTAATTTGTCCCCAAGTTGAAACTTTCCTTTTATTACATAACTTTTAAACATGTACATAAGCCAAACCACCATCTTGGGAGTCTGAAACCTTCATTATCCCAAATTCAACAGGAACACAATAGGCTGCTGACACATTTCAGGGGCCCGAATCCCTCTTCATCAGGGCTCAAGGTAGCAGAAATGTCTAATGGACTCCATAAGCTTCTGGACACAAATCTGATGAGTGGACGTTAAGGAGAGCTTCCATCTGTTCACAAAGAAGTCAAGTCAGCAGCTACAAATGTTGGATAAAGGTCCGCTTTAATATAGCGATTATGCTGCTCCCATTGCCAGGTGACTTCAGGCTCTTGTTTATAGAACACAAAAGACACATTGCACTCTGTACTATTCATTGATAAAGGCACCCCCAATGTAGTGAAATAACCTCCCACAAGGTGCAGGGGCTGCAGGCTTCAGCATGTGTAGGGCAGCCTGAAGCATCTATCCAAGTGGGGCCTTAGATAACCTTCTCAATACTTGGGTCACTGATACCATTAACCACTTTCCATGTGGATAAACAGCCGGGCAGCCGCGGGTGGCTGTTTATAAATGTCCCCCTGCCTGCGCATGCTCCCTGGGAGCATGCAGCACCACCAATTGCTGTACGGGACCTGTGTGAGGTCCCAATCATGATCACTGACTGGCCAATTGGTGATCACATGAATAGTAATAAAGTCAGGAAGTGACATTGCTTACTAGTGAAATCTGAATGATCACATGGTACAGGGCTATTCACAACAGCCTTGTACACTGTTGTAAATCACAGTGTACAGTATTTCTCAATGGCTGCAGGAATGCAGCCAGAGAGGAGGAGGGGAAAAAAAAAAAAAAAAAAAAAAAAAAAAAAAAAAAAAAAAAAGGGGGACTAATTTTGCTCAACCCCCAATCATGTGCAGATAAAAGACAAATTCATTTCATGCGATTGCTTTTAGTTACAACTCCAACCTTCTATACAGGGAGCTAGAAAAAGCATGCTGAGCACAAGAGTCAAACCGATGCAAAGCCAGGAGGTTCACTTTAAGCAAAAAAGTAGCCCTACTTGAGGAAAAACTGGCTCCCCTCTGGGTGATGTGTATATTACAGGGATTCTCAAAATGGCTAGTTCAGAATGACTATCTACAGCCAGAGTGAATGGCAGTGCATTGGCTGAGGAAAGTGGCAATCCTTTGGATGCAATTTCCCCTCGGTATCTTGCTACAATAATTTTTGTACCAAAAAAAAAAAGTGCAGACTACTGGGAGAAAAAAAAAAGTCAGTAAACCAATCAAGAGCAGGAAATTATGTCAAGGGATCCATACACCATCTTTTGCACATTGCATTTCACAGCAGCTGTTTGAAAAATGTCAACACTGAACTCACAATAGGGTGTTTAACAGTTGTGTTGAAATGTGCAAACCCCTCATTTAAAGTCATGTTATATGAAGTCAAGTATAGTTGGGTGTTAAAGTTCATCTTAGGGTGCAATGTTACTAGGCAGCACCCATGATATCAGGTGCAGGAGGAACCCCCCAATCTGTTATCACAATTTGTCATGTGTGCAGGGCTCCAGCCATGGCATGCAATCACAGGAATTAATTTGTTAGACAAACTTTGAATGGACTACAAATTTTCTGATCAGCATACCTGTAGTTCACACCCCCTGAAGTTAAAGATCTGCCTGTATAGAGCCACTGGCAGAAAGCTCTAGCCTGTGGAGGAACCTGCATTTGTGATCTACTGATTGCAGGTGCAATGCTCTGCAGGCTTTAATAAATTTACCTGCAAAACTATTTGCATTTTTCTTCAAACCCAATTACAATACAGGCTCACCAACACCACACTTTTCCTTGTGTGAGACTATTTTTGATCTGCCTGTTGAACCATTGGAGATTGTTTGCAGCAGAGGATAGGTAGGGTTTGCCCCACAGAGTAGTGGTCCCTTACCTGATAGGTCAGCAGAGTGGGCTTTAGCCCCCCTGGTGAGCCCACAGGACCATAGGAGGTGCTGTCTCCCCCAAGCTGAGGGGAACCCTGAGTGAGGCCACCCTGCAAGGTCCCTGCCTTGGAGGGGTTGCCCCATCCAGGAAGCCTCTACCCCACCAGATGGCCATAGATAAAGTTTAAGGGAGTTGTTCCTGCTAGAGGAAACGCCAATACGGAGCGCCCCCTGTGGAAAGGCTACTTATAGGGGAAGTAAAGTAGACTGGGTGTTTCCTAATGGGAGGAGCCTCATGTGAAGCGGTCATGAAAGATGACTCGGGAAAGACCCATTTTTTTGGTCTGCTTGTTGAACCTAGAATCTTTAAACTTCCTATGCCAGTTACAACATCCCCAGCTACAACCAGCCTCAGCCACAGTGTCCCCCAGCTACAACCATCCTATGTTATGTGGATGTGCTTTCATAGGTGACAACTCTGCTCCTCCATACTCTGACCAGCAGTGGGTTGAAAGCCTGGGGAACCTCCACCCATAGTCCATGCAGATGGACAGTCTGCTGTTGTATTCTGGATAGCCAACACCTGCAGCCCTGGAAACACCCGAGCTGGATGCAGCCATATGGCCGATTTCAGATTTAAAGTCTAACCATCAATGCAGTCACATTGAAAAAATAATCACTTTGGTTTGGATGCCTTTTAAGAGGCCTACACTCTTCACTGATGAAACCAGATTCCAGACGGTGCTCAGTGTTTCACAATTTATTTTTTGTTTTTTTTACACAGAAACTGACAGACGAACTCTAAGGGGTGACTCTGGGCCCCTTCAGTGATGAAGACAAACCACTGGGTGAGACATTGGGCCCTGCAGTGACAGGAGAAGGGATGACCATGACAAGACTTTACTCCTTGCCAGCGATGTAGACTATGAGGTCCACCACACGGTGGCTGTAACCGCATTCATTGTCATACCTGCAAGAGATGAAAGATTAGATCAGATTGGCCAATACTGCATTTTTAGGTGTACTTTAGAATTTAAAAAAGCATGCATCATAGGCAAGTGTCATGTATTTGAGAGATGCAAGGATTAGGTTTAGAACGTTGCCTTGTGTAGCACCAGCAAGATCTAGGAGCAGGGTGTCAAAGTGGTGGCCCTCCAGCTGTTGAGAAGCTACAAGCCCCATCATGCCTCTGCCTTTTGGAGTCTTGCTTCTGTCAATCTTGCAATACCCCATGGGACTTAGTTTGGCAACAGCTGGAGGGCTGCCAGTTTGACATCTGTGATCTAGAGTGTGCTGCTGTTGGAAGTGCCCCAAAAGCCATCTAAGAAACCCTCAGACATTACTGCAGGGTTTCTCAGCCAGGGTTCCATGGAACCCTAGGCAACTAGAAGTTCCTTAAGCAGTGGCCAACTTCTGCCTCTCAGAAGTTCAACACCATTGATCTATGTAGCCATCTGTAATGGGCCCAATTTCCCCCAAAAGACCACAAGGCTAAGATGCATTCTCACCGACCATAAAGCTAATTTATCAAGTTCTAGCTATAGCAGGGGTGGACTGACAACTCATGGGGCCCCCAGGCAATAGGGGATCATGGGGCCCCTGTGTCCTTGCCCAAAAAAAAAAAAAACCCCCACACAGGCACCTCATGGGGCCCCCTACTGACCCTGGGCCCTCAGGCAGTGCCCAAGTTTCCAAATGGTCAGTCCGCCCCTGAGCTATAGTCATTTTTAGGGTCTTGAGAAAATGTCAAGGTTTTTCCCATACTATAGGTTGAGAGTCTACATTACTGCAACACTCACCAGGACACAAGTTTCACAAAGTGCTCATTTAGTGAAATGCCAGCGCCAGCATCAAAGATGGAGGAATGGATGTCACCGTTGAAGTCAGATGAGACAACCTGTAAAAGTGTAACCAAGTTAGACATCAGATGTCTTCAGGAGTTCCATTCTACATGTGACTAGTGAGAAGCATACCTCCTCATCTGTGTATCCCAGAATTCCCTTCAGTGGTCCCTGAGATGCAGCCTTCACTGCGGCTTTGATGTCGTCATATTTGGCCTGAAAACACAAAACACATGTTAGAGGAGGAAGGTGTGTAAGGCTCTATTAATCTTGGTGGGATCTTTAGTTCTACTTACAGGCTTTTCCAGGCGGCAGGTCAGGTCAACCACAGACACGTTGGGGGTGGGGACTCTGAAAGCCATGCCGGTGAGTTTTCTGTGGAGGGGAAGAGTTCCAAGTCAGACTGACTGCAGCAACATTGTTCCATTTTATGTTAATGATTACAGCTTCTCCAATGTAGTGCACTTTGCACTCAGGTCATGTATGGGAGTTAATGAGACCTTTGCTACCTTCACGTAGCAGGAGATTCATGGACAAATTTTTGAAGCATTTGTAGCTTAACCTCTTCACGCTGAAAAATGTGCAGCCTCCCGGTGTCTGGGCCTAGATGCTGAGCGGCTGCACATTTTTGTGCAATTTAAAATAAAATGTGCTGAGAGCATGCACCCTGCGTCCTCCCAGCACATGGTACTCACGTAAAGGTCCCGATCTCCTCTTGATTGGGACCTTTCCTGATCATGTGACTGCTGTGATGGCAAATCACAGCAGTCACATGATCTTAAGACCCCACCCCCTGGCTTCTGAAATCCTTAATGGGCTGGGAGGCGCCAGGGGGTTAACTGCCTCCCACCCACCATATAAGGGAATGACGGATGGGCAGTGGTTCTCATTCTGGGAGAATGTCATGATGTCCTACCACTGTAAACCATGGCAATTGGTGATGTGCCGTGTCCCTGGGACAGTGTGGATCACCCATCAGCAGAAAGATGCTGATGACTTTGGTTCTGTCATGTGATCAGCCATGTCCAATCACAGCTGATCTCCTGTAAATAAGGAAATGCTGGTTGTCAGCATTCCTCACACTCAAGGAGAGCCAGTAATCAGCATTCCTCAGAGGGGACATCTACACTGATCAGGGCACCGATTATCAGTGCAGCCCCATCTGTGCCATCTGTCAGTGCCCATCTGTGCCATAAGTACTGCCTTTGTGCCCATCACTGCAGCCTCAGTGGAAAAAAATTACCAATTTACAAAATTTGATAAGAAAAAAAACCACCTCTTCAAAATTCAGTTTAGCAAAAAATAAAACCCAGTGGTGATTAAATACCACCAGAAGAAAGCACAGTCAGTCAAAAATATAAAAATGTCATATGGGTACAATGTTGCATGACCATGCAATTGTCAGTGCAAAAGCACTGAAAGTTGAATTAGCTGGGGCAGGAAGGGGGTGAAAGTGCCCAGCAGACAAGTGGTTAAACTACATGGGGAAGGGGTATTGCAGCCTAAACCCCTATTATAAACCCAACAAAGTAACTCATCCCAAGATTTCCTCATCTCATGCGGTTAAATGCCCAGTGTCACTCAGTGAGTGCAAGGTGTCACAGTATAACTGGTACTGCCACAGTATCCTGATCCTAGAGGTGTCACCATTACCTTAGAACAGCCCTCTGCATCAGCAAGATTTAAGAGGACTCAGCATGTCGTGCAAGCAGCCTGAAGACTTTTAGGCAAGGAAACCTATCCTATGAGACCTATAGAAACCACTGCTCCCAGTGACTTAAGGTTCCACAAAAAAAAAAAAAAAAAAAAAAAAGTGTAATACCTACTTGCTCTATGCAGATGTTTCAAACTGAGCAGCCCCAATCCTCCCTAGGTTCCCTGCTGATGCTTCTGGCTCCTCCCCCTTGAGTGCCCCCAATATCAAGCTGCTAACAATGGGGCACTGGTGCATGGTTGCTCTTGAGCCTGACTCTACAGCCATAAGACAGCTGCTCAGCCCTGCCTCTGCCCTCTCCATTGGCTCACTGGCTGATGGACGGCAGTGGAAGCCAATGGCTCTTGCCCCAGCCGATGAGGTGAGGGAGCTCAGGCGAGTGTTGGGGGCTGAGGCGCAGCACAGGTTTTAATTTCATGCATAGGAGGTAAAAGTCTGCCTATAGAACCACTAAGCTTTGATACTTACCTGAATTAGGACCTGACCACCTTAGTAACCATACTCGTTTTGATGTTCCATTTAGTGCCAGGTAACTAGCATTTGTCACCAATAGTTCTGCTTCTGTAGCCTATGCAGCAACCTGAGATTGTAGACTGTAGAGCATGCCACACAGAACATGGCAAAGACAGCTCTGGGTATGGTATGTAGAACAAGCAAGTCCTTTGAGTACAGCAACAGGACAGATCTAGCATGTCAATGCTATAATGGAGAGTAATACAGGCCATACATGGGTCAAATTCTAAATTATTTTTTGTCTGAAAATTGATAGGTTTGCTTGGTAATCCAATGGTGCCATTAAAAAAAAAACAAAAAAAAAAAAAACGAACGATTTGGTCTGTTTCATGAATTTTCCCAATATGCTTGCTCACCAAAAAGGGGAGGAACCTTGAAAATAAGCTGGTGCCATTGACCCACTAAGAGCAAAGAGCAAAAATCGGCTGATTCTTAGGTCTGGTTTTCAGACAAAAAAGGCCAAATTTTGACCCATGTATGGCTGGCATAAGGCAATAGAACAGCTTTTGAAAGTTGGAGTACCAATAGTAGTATTTGCAGGCTTTTGTTTCAGAAACAGATTTACATCCCTTTGCAGAGTGACTGACATACCCGTTCAGCTGAGGGATGACTTTGCCGACAGCCTTGGCAGCACCAGTGGATGCTGGGATGATGTTCTGTCCAGCACCTCTGCCATCACGCCACAGTTTGCCAGATGGTCCGTCCACACACTTCTGTGTAGCGGTGTAAGCATGGACAGTGGTCTGGAAAGACAAGACGGCAAGTTGAGGCTTACCTTCCAACAGAGGATAAATCCAGGAGGTACGTTTCATAAACCGACTTACCATCAACGCCTCCACAATTCCAAAGTTGTCATTGATGACCTTTGCAAGAGGAGCCAGGCAGTTGGTGGTACAGGAGGCATTGCTGCAGGAGAGTGGAGTACAAAATTAGTCCAGCCAACCAATGCACATTAGGTTTTGAACAACTTGGGCTGGCAATAGATGTGAACTAAAGATTCCCTTAATCTGACTTGTCAAGCAAAGGTAACCAGTGATGGCCCAGATGGATTGGCCACTGGGCCCAAGCACTGACAGGTCAGGTACTCCCATTACCCAACAGCACCAATTATTTTGCACTGGGGAAGGGGGGGACCAAGAATAAGGTGGTCATAAATGGCTTTACACATCCTGTCACTTTGCCCCAACTGGGAAAGCCAACATACCCAAGGCTATGGCTACAGGAAGTTACCTGATAACTTTGTTTGTCTTGTCATAGCTTTCATGGTTGACACCAACGACATACATGGGAGCATCAGCAGAAGGTGCAGAGATGATAACACGCTTGGCACCTCCCTTCAAGTGAGCCTAATAAGGAAAGAAAACAGTCTTAAAAGCAGTCCTTCAAGTCAACTAACCACTACCATGACATGGAGAGGAAGACCAGACACTAGAGTCAAAGCTTAACATGAAGACCTGTTCAGTGCAAAGGGACAAGGTCATCCCAACCACCATATACTCCTTCACAGCAGAGGGACAAGGCCATCCCAACCACCATATATTCTCCTTCACAGCAGAGGGACAGGGCCATCCCAACCACCATACTCCCCATCACAGCAGGAAAACCCTGCTGCAATACCAACACTTGAATTGGGCAGCACCACCTCTAAGTGTTTAGGCCTAGTCAAATCTCTAGGCCAGAAGATATGGGAGCGGATCCCAAAAAGTGGATATTTTTAAAGTGGGAACTGAAGTTCTGTTTAAGAAACTGCAAATGGGTAGGCTTTTATTGCAGACTAGACCTTGTATAGTGTTCCCACAAGTGACCCCTACCTGCCTAGTCTTCACCAGTGCTGTATACTGAGCTGTGCATGTGACTGGTCTGAGTGTCAGGAAGACTACCCTGCACTTGGTCTTCAGGACTGGGAATGGAGTCACTGCAGCACATCAGAAAGATTCCAGAACAGGACTGTTGGACCAGGCACACATTAATCCTTTTGTTCCATTAGAAGGCAGCTGTGATGTTGAAGAGCAGGGGAGCACAAGAGGGGAGGCTTAAAAAACCCAAACAGTCTTTGAATGGCCAAGTATTTTTTTTTTGAGTTCCATTGAGCAATCCCACAGGGCCAACAAGCATTTAACAGCTGAATAAATAAAAGTGAACCTGTTCTGTAGCAGGGATGTGTTGCTGGGAGTTGAGCATGTCTAATGCCAAGCTAGGCAATGGTGTCAGACATCCCCATACTGTTTCATTACAATCCCCTCTAGGCATCTAAAAATGCAGCCATGCACAATTAAATTAAAAGTGATAACAGGGGTGGACTGACCATTTGGAAACTCAGGCACTGCCCAAGGGCCTGGGGTCAGTAGGGGGCCCCATGAGATGCCCCTGGTACCTTTTTCATAGGCTTTTTTGAGTTTGGGCAAGGACACAAAGGCCCCATGATCCCCTATTGCCCAGGGGCCCCATGAGTGATAATGAGCCATGCATGGCACCATTTGACTTTGCCAGGCAGGTGCTGGCTTGGGCGACTACAAAGATCTCCTGACCACCACTTTTCAGGCACATTCTGGGTGAAATGTTTCCTCCCCTTCCCAAATTTCCAGGCATTCTGAACTTAGTGCCCAGGTGACAACACAAGGTAAATTCTCAGTGCAGAATGGCCTGACACTTCCAAGTTACTTACAGAGGCCTTCTCGATGGTTGTGAACACACCGGTAGATTCCACCACGTAGTCGGCACCAGCCTCTCCCCATTTGATTGCAGCTGGGTCCCGTCTAGAAGGAAAGAACCACCTTAGAAACTGCAACAGTTTTGCAAGCCAACTTATTAACAGGGAACCTAAAATGTTCTAGAGCTATACATTTTAGAGCTTTGCCTTCCTCTGGATCAACTGTTGGTATAGGATTGTATTTTTCCTTTATTAGTTGAACTAGATGGACTTTGGATGGATTAGAATCATCTAAGAATGGGGAAAGTTAGTTTGAAAAGAGAAAAAGTATGGGAAAGCTCTAGGCAGTCTGATCTGTCAGCAGTGTGTTTCTAAGCCATCTCAAAACCCAACAAGGCTTTCCTTGACCGAGCTTGGCCTGTCATCTCTAGTTTTAGTTAACATTGTGCTGAGAAGAACTAAATTTTGAAATATGTCTACAGGAAGCCAGAAGTTTGAGCCTTCTGCCCATTAGAAAGGATCAGCATTTCTAGAGCTCATCTGCACAGCAAAATGTTAGTACATTAGAGCCAACAATGCCACTACTACAAGTTGGTCATCCAGGTTTTCCTACACAGCATTTCTAGATTTTGCTTTCATGAAAAGTAGGATAATTGCAGAAGATTATGATCCTACCAGAAATTAGAAGAGCTTTGTTGACTTGTTCTTCCAGTTCTGCAAGCTAAAAAAAAAAAAAAAAAAAAAAAAAACCTACCTTGCCCAATGCTAAACAGATGGTTGGGTGTGCCCTGTATTTCTATAGCCTCAGGTGTGCTAAGAATTTGCTAGGCAATCCTAGAGCAAGAAAATGCAAAAAGCCTTGTTCCCTATGGTGTCACGTTCACACCAAGGCACCACAGTGGTGTGCACTGAAATGTACTGCAAGTGATTTTCAATGCAGCAGGTTGCAAACTACTGCATTGCTGTTGTGCTAAAAGAAATTTACAAATTACTGACATTTCAATACAATAGTCTGCTGGAATGGTCTGACGTGAATGAACCCAACACTACCTGTCTTAAGGTGACAACACTGCTCCATAAATACAGTAAAGCAAGCTGTCTTCCCAGGACAGAAGTATTGCTGGAACAATCATTTGGTAAAAACAGATGCAGCCACCAGAGCCAAGCTGCCATGTTCCATTTTGTACTTTGAGGTGATGGGGAAATTACATATTTCCTTAATATGGTGGCTCACTGTTTAAGAAGGCCTCCGAGCCCTGGCTACGGGGGCCCATACGAAGGCCTCCGAGCCCTGGCTACGGGGGCCCATACGAAGGCCTCCGAGCCCTGGCTACGGGGGCCCATACGAAGGCCTCCGAGCCCTGGCTACGGGGGCCCATACGAAGGCCTCCGAGCCCTGGCTACGGGGGCCCATACGAAGGCCTCCGAGCCCTGGCTACGGGGGCCCATACGAAGGCCTCCGAGCCCTGGCTACGGGGGCCCATACGAAGGCCTCCGAGCCCTGGCTACGGGGGCCCATACGAAGGCCTCCGAGCCCTGGCTACGGGGGCCCATACGAAGGCCTCCGAGCCCTGGCTACGGGGGCCCATACGAAGGCCTCCGAGCCCTGGCTACGGGGGCCCATACGAAGGCCTCCGAGCCCTGGCTACGGGGGCCCATACGAAGGCCTCCGAGCCCTGGCTACGGGGGCCCATACGAAGGCCTCCGAGCCCTGGCTACGGGGGCCCATACGAAGGCCTCCGAGCCCTGGCTACGGGGGCCCATACGAAGGCCTCCGAGCCCTGGCTACGGGGGCCCATACGAAGGCCTCCGAGCCCTGGCTACGGGGGCCCATACGAAGGCCTCCGAGCCCTGGCTACGGGGGCCCATACGAAGGCCTCCGAGCCCTGGCTACGGGGGCCCATACGAAGGCCTCCGAGCCCTGGCTACGGGGGCCCATACGAAGGCCTCCGAGCCCTGGCTACGGGGGCCCATACGAAGGCCTCCGAGCCCTGGCTACGGGGGCCCATACGAAGGCCTCCGAGCCCTGGCTACGGGGGCCCATACGAAGGCCTCCGAGCCCTGGCTACGGGGGCCCATACGAAGGCCTCCGAGCCCTGGCTACGGGGGCCCATACGAAGGCCTCCGAGCCCTGGCTACGGGGGCCCATACGAAGGCCTCCGAGCCCTGGCTACGGGGGCCCATACGAAGGCCTCCGAGCCCTGGCTACGGGGGCCCATACGAAGGCCTCCGAGCCCTGGCTACGGGGGCCCATACGAAGGCCTCCGAGCCCTGGCTACGGGGGCCCATACGAAGGCCTCCGAGCCCTGGCTACGGGGGCCCATACGAAGGCCTCCGAGCCCTGGCTACGGGGGCCCATACGAAGGCCTCCGAGCCCTGGCTACGGGGGCCCATACGAAGGCCTCCGAGCCCTGGCTACGGGGGCCCATACGAAGGCCTCCGAGCCCTGGCTACGGGGGCCCATACGAAGGCCTCCGAGCCCTGGCTACGGGGGCCCATACGAAGGCCTCCGAGCCCTGGCTACGGGGGCCCATACGAAGGCCTCCGAGCCCTGGCTACGGGGGCCCATACAAGGATGGTTACTACAGCATACTTCATACTAAAGCAAGGTCATCACAAACTGACCAAAGCCTTAAAAAAAAAAAAAAAAAAAAAAAAAGTAATGTTGCTTGCAAGGGGAGTTGACCCATTCAAGTCCTGTATTACCACAGCCGAGGCTTGCAACCATTCAAGTGTCTGATTGCCTGTGTCACACTGAAAGCAGCCATGGCAAAACAGCATCTATAGTTGCGTATTGTTATATTTTTCTAGTATCTGTCCTTATTAAAATTTTATACTTATCGAATACAACCCCAAAAATGTAAAGAGATCACACAAACACTTAAGTTTATAGATGAAATAAGATGCACTTAAAACCAGCTGCACCCAGTTTGAGGAATTTAAAGCCATCTCAACTTACTCCTGAGACACGGTGATGGCCTTGCCATTGATGATCAGCTTGCTGCCTTCACTCTTCACATCTCCCTTGAAGCGTCCATGAGTGGAGTCATACTTGAACATGTAAACCTAGAAAGAATCAAATGTGTTCAATCATCCCATAGCCACCAAAACTAAAAATTAGCTACACTACAAACCAACTGTGTGGGGGGGGGGGGGGGGGGGGGGGAAGTCAAACAATGGCAGACCCCAAAACAGAAGGATCATGGGATAAGAGGTTGCATTGATTAAAGCCAATGTTGAATAGACTTAGTCTATGCTAGCCAGTATGACTGCATGATCTGTGCTGCAAGAACTGGCCAGAAAATCCAACATCGCCAGAAGTGGCACATGTCTTGCCCCCAGCTGTGTGATTATCCACTAGGTACACATGTCCTATGCTGACAAGTGGTGCAAACCCCAGTACTCAGCAGGGGACCATGTAGTAAAACTACCAGGAAGTCTAGAATGCCAAGATTCTTTAGTCAGCACATGTTGAAGATAGGAAAGTACTGAATCACTTCAAGGTTTCTTTACTAGTCTCCTAAAGGAAACCACTAGTCATGCCCCCTAACAATGTGCCAATATGCATGTTTGCACACTTTCTCTGCAAAGCACCCACCATCCTGCTGTGCCATGTCTGCTTACCCCCACACTCCCCTTGCTGCTGCATCACTGCTGCTTCCATTAATTGGTCTCAAGTTTTGTGTCACAACAGAATGGGCCCCAAATCTACCCACTCTCTAGTCTATGAGCGGGACCTTTAACTTGCATAGACCATACCAGGATCATTCCCAATTATGCAAGAGATGCCAGATAGACCACTTAAGATACCTAGACTACAAACAAGACAGGCTGTTTAGGATAAGGAAGCTAATCAATGTTCTTCCCCCACAGACAAGACAAATGTTCACCTACCATGTAACCAACGTCAATGAAGGGGTCATTGATGTGTGCAACCTCGACCTTTCCAGACTGAATAGCAGCACGGGTCACCAGACGCCCGATACGGCCAAATCTAGAAGAGAGAAAGACATAAGAAAACCTTGCATCCTGCAGAATGAATGTACAAAAAAAATTGTGGTCAACTTCATAGGATAGTAAAGGTCACCAAGCTTGGTGACTTAGGCCTCCCCTGACCCATGTCCTGTCCCCCTCCCTCGATATGCTGCAGTGGGCCCAGCGGCACCAGTAAAAAAGGTATGAATAGAATTACCCACAGAAGGACCATGTGCCTAGTGTACACTGCCTTCTTGAACATCCTCTGCAACCCAGACAAGTCCAACATGAGTGGTGCTTAATGGGATGCTCAACAGAAACCTGCTCAGACCTTGAAGGACCATTTGCCTGTTCTGAAACATGGGAATGCTCAACCAGATTGCAGAGCAAGCCATGACTGGGAAAGGTTAGCTTCCAAGAAAGTGCAGATGACTACAATCCCACAGCCAAGCAGGACCAGGTCTATAACATGACAGTGTAGAAGCCCCATTGCAGGAAGTCAAGGATAGAATGTTGTGCATACACCTCAAGAGAAGCCATGCCTTTGGCAGGCACTTTCAGATACAGCAGGTGCCACGAATTGTGCTTGTGTGTGCAGAGGGTTTACTCAGGAGAAAGCTTTGGCAAATTGTGCTGCAAGGACATAATACACCCAGCTGTAGACCTGGACAGAGGTCTAAAGAGTCATGAACATGCAGACCTTTCCTACCAAACTGACCAAAGTGTCACCAACAGCCTACACAGGGGCATGGACAGCACCACACACAAGTACCTTGAAGTACTGGTTATACAATGGCAAGCAATAAGGAGTGAAAGAAATAAATTGTGATGGCAGTAATGGCAGTAATGCCAGTTGTGGGGGTTTAATCAAACTGGTTGTCCTTAATTGGACCTTTACATATTGCTACTACAAGCCTAGCCTCTATTTTTTTGCCACTTTAGAAAATACTGAGCTACTCATGAGGCTCCCTATGAGCTGAAACAGACAATGTTATCCACCATCTGATCTTTAAAACTCCTTCTGCACTGAAGACAGGGATAATAAGCATTTGTAGTCCAAATTAGAAGGAGCAGGAAAGAAGGACTCTGTCCCTCCATAGAAGCCTACAATGAGCATTACCCCACAACATGCATGTTATTGGCAGGATCACCAGATAAGGATAAAACTCATTAAAGGGGCCAGGATAAAAAAAACTCATTAATGGGGCCACCACATTTAAGGACTGGTAATATTCTGCTTTAGATACCATGGAACTCTACTACAGGCAGGGTGATAGGTGGCTTTGCAGTGCTTTCTGTACACCAAGCCTGGAGGCCAGTCATGGGATCTCAGTATGCACATGTAGAGGGGAAGAGTGGATTCATTAAGGTCAAAGGGGACAAAAATGGGTGTTTTTTCCTCTTTTTAGACAAGTTGTTCCCTTGTATGGACAATATAGCACTCTAGATAAAGGGGAGAGAGAAAGCACTGTGCAATACTTGTATATGAATGTGATCAGTGAATTAAGCTATGAGTCTAGGCGACGCTAGCCTTTGATAGGTTATATCTAAGCAACTTTGTTAGACCACATTTCATTTATAGATCTAGGCAACTTCTGATTAGATGAGGACCACTGATTTTATTAGGTCTATGTGACCCGAATAGGTGACAACAAATATTAGGTGATTGGATTTAGGAGAGGACCTCAGATAGTTTTAGTGGCTAAAGGTAATGTCCGATTAGGTGAGGACCACTGATTTTATTAGGTCTAGGTGACAACCAATATTAGGAGATTGGATTTAGGGAAGGACCTCATATTTTTAGTGGCTAAAGGTGATTGACATGAGATATTTTTAGTGGATCTAGGTGACATCCGATCAGGTGAGGATCGGATTTTATTAGGGCTAGGTGACCTCTGGAAGGTGATAACCTGATATTTTATTAGATCTAGATAACCATTAGAAGGCAAGGATCACTGATATTAGTAGATCTTAGGTGACCTCAGATTTAGAAGGCAAGGCCCTCATTTTATTAGTGGATCTAGGTGACCTGATTAAAGGGAGGACCTTTAATATTCTGTTTGGTCTAGGTGACCTTTGATTAGAGGATCACCTTCATATGATTAGTCACCAGTTTCAAGAGAAAGCTTTGAAATTGGATTCTAATACTTTCTACACTTCAGTGACCTTTGCCTTCAGATCCAAGTGCTTAGTCAGCATGCAGCCAGGATGAATAGACCTCATGGCCAGTTGCACAAGCTTTCCCAGACACCCAAAAACAACATGTTATTTCAGCCTGACAAGCCTCAAGTCCGAGTGCAATGCCCTGCAGGCCTAACGTGTAAAGGAAAAAAAAAACAAATCTGGAGGGAACACCTCCTGGCGAAGGCAAAGTTCACCGGCTGAGTGTGCAAAATGCGGACAAACAGGAAAAGTGCGCCACGGCTTGGAGGAACAAACAAAGCTGGCCAGTCTCTAGGATCCGGTGTCAAGCCATTGGCAAGCAGTGGAAGAGAAAGAATGATCGCCAAATTACACACCCCAGTAACTAGGAGAAGAAACTACTCCCCTCCCCCCTCCTGCTCTTTCCCAAGCCAGGCAGCTGGCGTTGGGCTATAAATAGGAGACCTACTTTACATTGATGGAAAGGGCAGGAGATAGAGGACACTGTGCTCTTGAAAGGATGTCATTTTACATGTTCGTACCAGAGTAACTATCCTTTGCAGATGATAGTTTCCACAGCATTGCACCTAGATGTCTAGGGACCCTCCCCTGGAGCATGTACGTGCAGATAGACCACGAGAGGCGGACGTGAGTCAGCTCCAACCTCCCTTGTGCAAGTGAGTGATTCAGTAACTGAAAGGAGGAGGTGGGGAACAAAAAAAAAAAAAAAATGTACAGCTTGTCCCCCCTCCCCCACAGCTGACACACCCCTACATGGTGCAGGTATGATGCAAACCAGAAGGACCACATAGCCCTCCCAAGACATGGATGTCCTGGATGAGACTGCGACCTTGAGGAGCCCTTGAGGCTATGGGAGGGGGTTGACTGCACATCCACCATTCTGCAAAGCAACAGAGGGAGGTGCAAGAGGAAACTGCAGAGAATGTAGAAGGGGGTGTGACTCACAGCGATGTGACTACATTCTATGGCGAGGCCGTTATAAGGCGTTAATTAGAAGCTGCCATCGTTGAGATATTACAAATGAATGGTGGACCATTCGCCCATGGGACAGTTGGGCAAACATGACGTTACATGTTCAAATCCCTGGTGGGGGTAGACTACATCTGAATTAGGAAACCATGTAGCATCCATTACACGGCTCAGGGAGGCAATGAGGAGCAGCCATCTTTGAGATCTTACAAAGGCAAGGTGGACCGCTACCCTGAGCATCAGTTGGGCAAGTGTGACGCAAGCTTGAATCCACCAGTGAGGCAAGATTCATGTGCAGAAGGAAGCCATGTAGAGTCTTTGGCAAGGCTGCTGCAAGGAACAATGAGGTGCAGCCATCTTTGATATCTTATAAATGCAAGTAAACCTAAGGGCCAGTCAGGAAAACATGAGGTTGTAGGTTCAAATCCCCAGATGGGCAGGTTACACATGAAGTGCCAAGAAGAGCAAATACCTACAACCATCGCCATTATGCATCAAGTCATCCATGCAACACATTAACCCTTCAATCCTATAGATTGAAATCCTTCAACCCCATTAGACATTTAACCCTTCAGACCAAGGCCCCCCTCAACCCCAGTAGACATTTAACCCTTCAGACCAATGCCCCCCTCAACCCCAGTAGACATTTAACCCTTCAGACCAATGCCCCCCTCAACCCCAGTAGACATTTAACCCTTCAGACCAATGCCCCCCTCAACCCCAGTAGACATTTAACCCTTCAGACCAATGCCCCCCTCAACCCCAAGAGACATTTAACCCTTCAGACCAATGCCCCCCTCAACCCCAAGAGACATTTAACCCTTCAGACCAATGCCCCCTCAACCCCATGAGACATTTAACCCTTCAGACCAATGCCCCCTCAACCCCATGAGACATTTAAACCTTCAGACCCCAGCCCCATTAGACATTTAACCCTTCAGACCCCAGCCCCCCCAACCCATTAGACATTAACCCTTCAATCCCATTGGACATCAACTCTTCAGACCTCAACCCTACAATCCCATTGGAAGTTAACCCTTCAAAGCCAAACTTACAACCTATTGGACATTAATCCTTCAGACCCCAGCCAGTCAAGCCTATTATATATTAATCTTAGGACCCCAACCCTTCAAACATGGACCATGTCCACATTGCAAGCAGATACAGGAAATAAAACCCCTTACTAAATCATGTTAGCCAAAACTAGATTTTATTTTCTCATTTGCAAGTTACAGAGGGATCAGCAGCAATTGTGTAGAACCTCACCCCATTCATACAGGTGATAACACCATGGGGGAGGGGTAGTCTTGGCATAGGGCCAGCAGCTACCCATGGCGGCCAGCAGCTACCCATGGCAGCCAACATCTCTATAGGGCAAGGAGAGACTTGCCCTGGGCTACTACAGAGGATCAGCCCCATTACATATACATCCATGTCAGACTGCTACAGGGGAATAAGCCTTTACACATCACCAAACTTACCCATTGATACCAATCTTCACCATGGTGTTAGTTGCCTGTAGTTTCTGCTTAAAAAAAAAAAAAAAAATCCATTAATAGAGATTTGATTTTACACCTAAATACAGCTACCAGCCCCCACCAAGGAAGCCTGGCTGCACACAGACATATAGGCAGTGCCACAGGTAGTACAGCCGGCACCCAGCTTTACCCTGAGCCAACTGCGCACGCAACTCACCTGCCTCTCACACTGTCCTGCTGCAGAGTGCGCTGAGCACGCCGGAGCCGCCCTATATACAGCGCCGACCGCTCACCCCGCCTACCAGCAGCCTCCCGCCAATCAGCGACCGCAGAGTCAGACTGTCACTTCTCAGCGCTGACATCTCCAACCAGGACTACGTGCTACCGTAACACTGAGAATAGAGGTGCACTCCCCCTTCTCTGTACACAGTCCCCCATCATTAATGACCGTATTTACCGGTGTGATGCGGGGTGTGAGGAGTCTGTGCTGAGTGAACATGTGACTCCGACTGTCCTATCACCCCTTAATACCCCTCTACACCCCATAATACCCCTCTACACCTTCCAATACACCCCATAATACCCCCTACACCCCATAATACCCTCCTATACCTTCCAATACACCCCATAATACCCCCCTACATCCCATAATACCCCTCTACACCCCATAATACCCCTCTACACCTTCCAATACACCCCATAATACCCCTCTACACCTTCCAATACACCCCATAATACCCCCTACACCCCATAATACCCTCCTATGCCTTCCAATACACCCCATAATACCCCCCTACACCCCATAATACCCCCCTACACCCCATAATACCCCTCTACACCCCATAATACCCCCTTCTCCTTTCAATGCACCCCATAATACTCCTCTACACCCCATAATACCCCCCTACACCTTCCAATACACCCCATAATACTCCTCTACACCCCATAATACCCCCCTACACCTTCCAATACACCCCATAATACCCCCCCACGCCTTCCAATACACCCCATAATACCCCTCTACACCCCATAATATCCCCTGCACCTTCCAATACACCCCATAATATTCCTCTACACCCCATAATATACCCTACACCTTCCAATACACCCCATAATACCCCCCTACACCTTCCAATACACCCCATAATACCCCTCTACACCCCATAATACCCCCCTACAGTTGCAAGAAAAAGTATGTGAACCCCTTGGGATTACGTGGAGTTTTGCATGAATTGGGCATAAAATGTGCTCTGAATGTCATCTAAGTCACAACAATAGAAGAACACAGTCTGCTGAACATAATACTACACAAACATTAGATGTTGCCATGGTTTAATTGCACATAACATGTAAACATTCACAGTGCAGGGAGGAAAAAGTATGTGAACCTTTGGACTTAATAACTGGTTGACCCTCCTTTGGCAGCAATAACCTCAACCAAACGTTTCCTGTAGTTGCAGATCAGACCTGCACAACGATCTGGAGTCATTTTGGACCACTCCTCTTCACAAAACTGTTTCAGTGTAGCAATATTCTTGGGATGTCTGGTGTGAATCGCTCTCTTAAGGTCATGCCACAGCATTTCAATCGGGTTGAGGTCAGGACTCTGACTGGGCCACTCCAGAAGGCGTATTCTGTGCTGTTCCAGCCATTGTTTTGTTGAATTACTTGTATGCTTTGGGTCATTGTCCTGTTGCATCACCCATCCTCTGCGGAGCTTCAGTTGGCGGACAGATGGTCGTACGTTTTCCTGCAAAATGTCTTGATAAACTCTGGAATTCATTTTCCCATCAATGACAACAATCCATCCAGGCCCTGAGGCAGCAAAGCAGCCCCAAGCCATGATGCTCCCTCCGCCATGTCTCACAGTGGGGATGAGGTTTTGATGTTGGTGTGCTGTGCCTTTTTTTCTCCACACATAGTGTTGTGTGTTCTTCCCAAACAACTCAATCTTGGTTTCATCTGTCCACAGTATATTTTGCCAGTAGTGCTGTGGAACATCCAGGTGCTCTTTTGCAAACTTCAAACGTCCTGCAATATTCTTTTTGGACAGCAATGGCTTCCTCCGTGGTGTCCTCCCATGTACTCCATTCTTGTTTAATGTTTTCCTTATTGTAGATGTGTCAACAAAAATGTTAGCATGTGCCAGAGATTTCTGTAGGTCTTTAGCTGACACTCTGGGATTCTTCTTTACCTCATGCAGCATTCTGCGCTGTGCTCTTGCAGTCATTTTTACAGGACGACCACGCCTAGGGAGAGTAGCAACAGTGCTAAACTTTCTCCATTTGTAGACAGTCTGTCTTACCGTGGACACATGAACATCAAGGCTTTTGGAGATACTTTTGTAACCCTTTCCAGCTTCATGCAAGTCAACAATTCTTGATCGTAGGTCTTCTGAGAGCTCTTTTCTGCGAGGCATGGTTCACATCAGACAGTGCTTCTTGAAACCAGTAAACCCAAAACAGGTGTGTGTTTTTTAAGGGCAGGACAGCTGTCAGCAACACATCCAATATCATCACACTGATTGGAATCAAGGTTGGCTCACTCTTGGCTCCAATTAGCTCTGGGAGAAGTAATTAAGCTAGGGCTTCACATACTTTTTCCTCCCTGCATTGTGAATGTTTACATGTTATGTGCAATTAAACCATGGCAACATCTAATGTTTGTGTAGTATTATGTTCAGCAGACTGTGTTCTTCTATTGTTGTGACTTAGATGACGTTCAGAGCACATTTTATGCCCAATTCATGCAAAACTCCACGTAATCCCAAGGGGTTCACATACTTTTTCTTGCAACTGTACACCTTCCAATACACCCCATTATACCCCTCTACACCCCATAATACCCCTCTACACCTTCCAATACACCCCATAATACCCACTACACCTTCCAATACACCCCATAATACTCCTCTACACCCCATAATATCCCCTACACCTTCCAATACACCCCATAATATCCCCTACACCTTCCAATACACCCCATGATACCCCCTACACCCCATAATACCCCCCTACGCCTTCCAATACACCCCATAATACCCCCCTACGCCTTCCAATACACCCCATAATACTCCTCTACACCCCATAATATCCCCCCACACCTTCCAATACACCCCATAATACCCCTCTACACCCCATAATATCCCCTACACCTTCCAATACACCCCATAATACCCCTCTACACCCCATAATATCCCCTACACCTTCCAATACACCCCATAATACCCCTCTACACCCCATAATATCCCCTACACCTTCCAATACACCCCATAATACACCCTACACCCCATAATATCCCCTACACCTTTCAATACACCCCATAATACCCCTCTACACCCCATAATATCCCCTACACCTTCCAATACACCCCATAATATTCCTCTGCATCCCATAATACCCCCCTACACCTTCTCATATACCCCATAATACCCCTCTACACCCCATAATATACCCTACACATTCCAATACACCCCATAATACCCCTCTACACCCCATAATACCCCATACACCCCATAATTCCCCCCTACACCTTTTAATACACCCCATAATACCCCTCTACTTCTTCCAATACACCCCATAATACCCCTATACACCCCATAATACCCCCCTACACCTCCCCATACACCCCAAATACCCTCCAATACCCCATACACCCTGCAATACAACCCATAATACTCCCTACACCTTCCAATACCCCCAGATACCCTCCAATACCCCATACACCTTGCAATACACCCCAAATACCCCCCTACATCCTGCAATACCCCATACACCCTGAAATACATCCCAAATACCCCCTACATCCCCCAATACCCCCCAAATACCCACTTACACCCTCCAATACCCTCCAATACCCCATACACCCTGCAATACATCACATAATACCCACCTACATCCTCCAATACCCCCCAAATACCCTCCAATACCCCATACACCCAGCAATGCACCCCAAATACCCCTACATCCCCCAATACCCCCTACATGTTCAAATACCCTCCAATATCAAATACACCCCAAATACCCCCCTACATCCTCCAATACCCCCTTACACCCTCCAATACCCCCTACACCCTCCAATACCCCCCTACACCTTCCAATACCCCCTGATATACACATAAATATCCCATACACCCTGCAATACACTCTGAATACCCCACTACACCCTCCAATACCCCCTCAAATACCCTCCAATATCCCATACACCCTCCAATACACCCTGAATACCCCACTATACATTCCAATACCCCCTTACACTTTCCAATATCCCCCAACTACCTCCTACACCCTCCAGAACCCCCTACACCTTCCAATACTGCCCCCAATACCCCATACACCCTGTGATGTACCCCAAATACCCCCTTGCACCCTCCAATCCCCCCAAATAACCCTCTACACCCTCCAATACCCCCTACACCCTCCAATACCTCCAACTACCCCCCTTACACCCTCCTATCCCCCATACACCCCCAAAATACTCCACTACACCCTCCAATACCACCAAACACCCTTCAATCCCACATACACCCATTAATACTCCTTACACCCCCAAATAACCCCTCCCCCAGTACTCCCTAATACCTCCTCCTACAACCCCCTGTCCTGGGTGTCACCTGCCTCCATCATTACATGACATCATCCCATCACCCCCATCCTCCATTCTTCCTTCTCCATTTCCAACATGGGGGTGATGGTGTATTATGTCACAAGAACCATACATCCTCCATGTTGCTTTCTCTGACATCCAGTCCACCCCTTTCCTTCAGACCATTCATTTTACCTTGTCCTCTCCGCCCCGGGTGCAGAGAAGCAAGGGGGCAAATATTGGATGCAGGGTGGTACACCCAATCTACAGCATGCATTACCAGTATGGGGGGGGGGGGGAATTATGGATCCCTGCCCTGGGTACTGGATGACCCTGTCCTGGCACTGCCCCTTACATCCTCCATGTTGCCTCATCTCACCTTTTCCTAATAGCCCCTCACATCCACTATGTTGCCCTCTCTGACATCCAATCCCCCCCATCCTCAGACCCCCTCACATCCGCCATGTTGCTCTCTTTGCTATTGACCCCCCCCACCCCTAACATCCTTCATGTTTGTGTTTCTGACATCCAATCCACCCCCCTCCCTTCGCTTAGACCCCTCACATCCTCCATGCTGCCTTCTCTAACAACCAACATCCTCTTCTTCCTTCAGACCATTGACATACTCCATGTTGCCCTCTTTGACATCCAGCCCCCCTTCTTCCCTCAGATCCCTCACATCCTCCATGTTGCCCCCTCTCACAGTAGGCCTCTTGGTGTAAGGTCCCATGCATATTGGGTGTTTAGCAGTGGGTGGAGGGTACAGGTACCCCATGTGGCCGCCGGTTGTGTTCCGGGTATTCCTCTCCGGGCTCACACTGCTGTGAATGTTCTTACTGATGGGGGCGCCATCCAACCGTGGCAGCTGTCAGCCTCCCATAGAGTTTGTCAGGACACTTGTACCCCCCACCCTCAGCTACCCACCGCAGCACCATCTACTGCGACCAAACACCCCGGGGTCTCCTTCGCACTTGGAACTGCGGCTTGTGAATACATGAGGGAGACCCAGCGGGGGTTCCCTGCGAGTAGCTGCAGTTGGGAAGTTCCACTGAGAGCAGCGGGAGGCTGACCGATCCTTCAGCTGTTCACGGGTGGTCACATGTCCTCACCTGCAAATGGCCGCCCCTTCGTGAGCAATGATATGTGAGTGGCCCCAAATAGCTGAAGGAGCTGTCAGCCTCCCACCCTGGGCCTCTCACAGGTCATTGCAAATTCCCCCAGTCACAAGAGTTAACGAGGCCTAGCCCATCTATTGGAACCAGCAGACCTCCCTCGTCTCCTCCAGACATTTATTGGGGGTGTGGAAGTCCTCACCAGGTGAGCTTCCTGGTGTCACTTTATTGATGTTTATATCCTACCAACCTACAATGTTTACATTCCTCCAGCCTACAGTGTTTACATCCCCCCAACCTACAATGTTTACATCCCTCCAACCTACAATGTTTACATCCCCCCACCTACAATGCTTACATCCCTCCAACCTACAATGTTTTCATCCCCACCGGCCTACAATGTTTACATCCCCACCAGCCTACAATGCTTACATCCCTCCAACCTACAATGCTTCCATCCCCACCGACCTACAATGTTTACATCCCCACCAGCCTACAATGTTTACATCCCCACCAGCCTACAATGCTTCCATCCACACCAGCCTACAATGTTTCCATCCTCCCACCTACAATGTTTCAATCCTTACTGGCCTACAATGTTTCCATCTCCCCACCTACAATATTTTCATTCCCCCACCTAAAATGTTTCAATCCCTCCAACCTACAATGTTTCCATCCCCCACCAACCTACAATGTTTACACCCCCCACCTAAAATGTTTATATCCCCACCAGCCTACAATGTTTCCATCCCCCACCTACAATGTTTCCATCCCCCACCTACAATGTTTCCATTCCCACCAGCCTACAATGTTTCCATCCCCCCACCTGCAATGTTTCAATCCTTACCGGCCTACAATGTTTCCATCCCCCCTCCTAAAATGTTTCCATCCTTACCGGCCTATAATGTTTCCATCTCCCCACCTACAATATTTTCATTCCCCCACCTAAAATGTTTCAATCCCTCCAACCTACAATGTTTCAATCCCCCCACCAACCTACAATGTTTACATCCCCCACCTAAAATGTTTACATCCCCACCAGCCTACAATGTTTACATCCCCCAACCTACATTGTTTACATCACTCCGGCCTACAATGTTTACATCCCTGCGGCCTACAATGTTTACATCCGTATAACATGGTGGGGATGACGGTTGTCGTCTTACAGGAAGAGAACAGGAAGTAATGCGGAAATTAATATCGCACTCAATTAAAGAAACGTGAGGGTGAAGATCATCAGAATGGGGACAGGGGAGGCTGACCAGGACAAACTACAGCATAGCTGAAATGTGAGAGGAAGAAGCAGCACATGGAGCCAATCAGTTCATAAGGAGCATGCTGACAGGACAGAGCAGAATTGAGTTGAGCTGATCATTGTTCCTCTTCTACTTTCACTGTCCAGTCACAGGGTGGGGGTGGGTCCAGGACAAACTACAGCAGAGTTGAAGCATGGAAGGAAGAAGTAGCACAAGGAGCCAATCAGTTCATGTGCTGACAAGGAGCATGCTGATAAGACAAACCAGAGTTGGAGAGATGAGCTCATGATTGTTCCGCTTCTCCTTTCACTGTGCAGTCACAGGATGAGGGCGGGTCCAGTAAAAATTACAGCAGAGCTAAAGCATGGGAGGAAGAAGCAGCACAAAGAGCCAATTCACGTGCTGACAATGAGCATGCTGATAAGACAAAGCAGAATTACAGAGAGATGTTCAGTCACAGGATGAGGGCAGGTTCAGGAAAAATTACAGCAGAACTGGAGTGTGAGAGGAAGAAGCTGCACAAGGAGCCAATCAGTTCATGTGCTGACAAGGAGCATGCTGATAGGACAGAGCAGGGTTACCTAGAGTTGAGCTGATCATTGACCTGCTTCAACTTTCACTGTCGATCCACAGGATGCGGGTGGGTCTAGGACAAACTACAGCAGAGCTAAAGCATAAGAGGAAGAAGCAGCACAAAGAGCCAATCAGTTCACTTGCTTACAAAGAGCATGCTGATAAGACAGAGAAGAGCTACTTAGAGATGAGATGATCATTGTTCCACTTCTACATTCACTGTCCAGTCACAGGATGGGGGCAGGTCCAGGACAAACTACAGCAGAGTTGAAGCATGAGAGGAAGAAGCAGCACAAGAAGCCAATCAGTTCCTGTGCTGACAAGGAGCATGCTGATAAGACAAAGCAGAGTTACAGAGAGATGGGCTCATGATTGTTCTGCTTCTTCTTTCACTGTTCAGTCACAGGATGAGGGCGGGTTCAGAAAAAATTACAGCAGAACTGGAGTGTGAGAGGAAGAAGCAGCACAAGGAGCCAATCAGTTCATGTGCTGAAAAGGAGCATGCAGATAGGACAGAGCAGGGTTACCTAGAGTTGAGCTGATCATTGACCTGCTTCAACTTTCACTGTCCATCCACAGGATGGGGGCGGGTCCAGGACAAACTACAGCAGAGCTAAAGCATAGGAGGAAGAAGCAGCACAAAGAGCCAATCAGTTCATATGCTGACAATGAGCAAGCAGATAGGACGAAGCAGGGTTATCTAGAGTTGAGCTGATCATTGAGCTACTTCAACTTTCACTGTCCATTCACAGGATGGGGGTGGGCAGGGGCGGACTGACAACTCATGGGGCCCCTGGGCAATAGGGGATCATGGGGCCCCTGTGTCCTTGCCCAAACTCAAAAAAACCTATGAAAAAGGTACCAGAGGCATCTCATGGGGCCCTCTACTGACCCCTAGCCCCTCGGGCACTGCCCGAGTTTCCAAATGGTCAGTCCGCCCCTGGGGGTGGGTCTAGGACAAACTAAAGTGGCGCTAAAGCATGGGAACAAGAAGCAGCACAAGGAGCCAATCAGTTCATGTGCTGACAAGGAACACGCTGATAGGAGGGCAGCAACAGAGAGATGAGCTCATTACTGTTCACCTCTCTTTTCACTGCCCAGGCTGGGGGTGGATCCAGGACACCCTGGGCTCAGAGGAAGAATATTATTGGTCATCAGACTGAGGACATCTAGTGGCAGATAAAAAGTACTGTGGGTGGGGGAAATCTCTGGATTGAAGGTGAATATTGCAGCAACAGCTCCAAGATGAGGGCGGGCCCATGACAGCCGGTGGAAGCTGGATGAATAATGGCGGCTGTCATTCAACCAGGAAGACTAAGGACATCTTGTGGTGGAAAAGAAGTACTGCGGGGGGGGGGGGGTGTAGCCCCGTAGATAGCTATTTTTTTTTATGTTTTTATCTTTTACTGGACTTTTCGTTATAATGTTTCTGTTGTTGTGTATGGGGACTTGGTTTGGTCCTCTGTTTTTCAGTTAGGTGGAATCATGAGATGAATTAGCGGTCTGTTACTGTAATGAAAGAAGTGATTTATTTCCTGGTCCTGGATCTGCGAGGTCCCACGTGAAGACATCCGTATAACATGGCGGCGCTTGTCATCTTACAGGAAGAGAACAGGAAGTAATGTGGAAATGAATGTCGCGCTCAATTAAAGACACGCCAGGCTGAGGATCGGCCCGCGAGTCGGTGACGGTGTAACTGCAGCCATACCAAGGATGACAGAGGAGATTTATTTGCACACCCAGCGCAAAACCTTTCTATATATAGAATCAGATTTTATTTCCTTGTCAAGTTCAGAACAAGAAAACCAGAAAGAGGAAATTATTATAATTATTATTATAGAGGATTTATAGAGCCAACAGTGTGCTCAGCGCTTTACAAGGGAGACAATACAGAGCAATCCAAGAGGGTAAGGAGGGCCCTGATCCTGGGAGCTTACACTCTAATAGGGAGGGGAAATGATATTGTTACATTATATAAGGAGACAGCAGGAGATATGAATATGGCATCAGCGCTAATTCACATGAGAGCTGGCCGCGGTTTTTCTGCCTCCCCACCAGGCCGCCCACCCGAACTGGCAAAAATACAGCCAGACAGGGCTGTACACTTGCTGCAGCCAGAGCCGGGAAAAGGGGTGGGCGGAAGGGGCGGCCGCCCTGGGCGCGGAGAAGCAAGGGGGCAAATATTAGATGCAGGGTGGTACACCCATTCTACAGCATGCATTACCAGTATGGGGGGGGGGCGCAATTATTGATCCTTTCCCTGGGTACTGGATGACCCTGTAGGGATGGCGGCTCTTTCCTTCTGTTAGCAGGGACAGGAGGGTTATTTTGGCAAGTGACTGCTGGGCCTAGGATCCCCTAAGCTCACTGTGACGGGAGTCACTTTGGGTGGGGGGCCCATGGAACACAGCTCACTTTGGAGAGGAGGGGAGACCCCTGTCTCAGCTCCCCATATCCCTATTATGTGTAAGTCACCCTGTGCCTGTTAGGGGTACAGGGTGATCTGTCCTAATCAGGGGCGGACTGACCATTTGGAAACTTGGGCACTGCCAGAGGGCCCGGCGTCAGTAGGGGGCCCCATGAGATGCCCCTGGTACCTTTTTCATAGGCATCTTTGAGTTTGGGCAAGGACACAGGGGCCCCATGATCCCCTATTGCCCAGGGGCCCCATGAGTTGTCAGTCCTCCCCTGGTCCTAATATTGGGGTGGGGGGCTGTTCATTGTTCATTGCCCTCGAACCCCTCATGTTTTGCATTGTATTGTTACTGTACTGTCGCATGTTCTGTCCCCCTTTGTAATGTACAGCGCTGAGCGGACTGCTGGAGCTTTATAAATATTGTATAATAATAATAATTGTTTAATGCCATGTGGTTGCATCTCATTGTTCTATTGTTTGTCTGGCTTGGGAGCAAACTATTATGGGATGTACAGTGGGGCAAAAAAGTATTTAGTCCGCCACCAATTGTGCAAGTTCTCCCACTTACAAAGATGAGAGAGGCCTGTAATTGGCATCATAGGGAGACCTCAACTATGAGAGACAAAATGAGAAAACAAATCCAGACAATCACATTGGCTGATCTGGAAAGAATTTATTTGCAAATTATGGTGGAAAATAAGTATTTGGTGAATATGAAAAGTTCATCTCAATACTTTGTTATATATCCTTTGTTGGCAATGACAGGTCAGACGTTTCCTGGAAGTCTTCACAAGGTTGGCACACACTGTTGCTGGTATGTTGGCCCATCCTCCATGCAGATCTCCTCTAGAGCAGTGATGTTTTGGGGCTGTCGCTGGGCAACACAGACTTTCAACTCCCTCCAAAGGTTTTCTATGGGGTTGAGATCTGGAGACTGGCTAGGCCACTCCAGGACCTTGAAATGCTTCTTACGAAGCCACTCCTTCATTGCCCGGGCGGTATGTTTGGGATCATTGTCATGTTGGAAGACCCAGCCACGTTTCATCTTCAATGCCCTTGCTGATGGAAGGAGGTTTGCACTCAAAATCTCACGATACATGGCCCCATTCATTCTGTCCTGTACAGGGATCAGTCGTCCTGGTCCCTGGTCTGGCACTGCAGGATCTGAGTCCCTGGCGGCGTAGCGTGTTACTGATGGTAGCCTTTGTTACGTTGGTCCCAGCTCTCTGCAGGTCATTCACTAGGTCCCCCCGGGTGGTCCTGGGATTTTTGCTCTCCGTTCTTGTGATCATTTTGACCCCACAGGGTGAGATCTTGCGTGGAGCCCCAGATCGAGGGAGATTATCAGTGGTCTTGTAGGTCTTCCATTTTCTAATTATTGCTCCCACGGTTGATTTGTTCACACCAAGCTGCTTGCCTATTGCAGATTCAGTCTTCCCAGCCTGGTGCAGGTCTACAATTTTGTTTCTGGTGTCCTTCGACAGCTCTTTGGTCTTCACCATAGTGGAGTTTGGAGTGTGACTGTTTGAGGTTGTGGACAGGTATCTTTTATACTGATAACAAGTTCAAACAGGTACCATTGATATAGGTAATGAGTGCAGGACAGAGGAGCCTCTTAAAGAAGAAGGTACAGGTCTGTGAGAGCCAGAAATCTTGCTTGTTTGTAGGTCACCAAATACTTATTTTCCACCATAATTTGCAAATAAATTCTTTCCAGATCAGCCAATGTGATTGTCTGGATTTGTTTTCTCATTTTGTCTCTAATAGTTGAGGTCTCCCTATGATGCCAATTACAGGCCTCTCTCATCTTTGTAAGTGGGAGAACTTGCACAATTGGTGGCTGACTAAATACTTTTTTGCCCCACTGTATGTGTTTATGTGTATTGGCTTGGTGGGGGGTGTCTCCAGCAGCCCTCCCTCCTGATGGGACTGTCTGCTGGTGTGTCTCTTGTTACTAAAGGTAGATTGCCCCGTCCTGTGTCATTATGCAGGGAGGGGGGGGTTGTTCCCCTGAGTATATATATCTTGTATCTGTGTTAAAAAAAAGTAGTCTATTCCCAGGTTTCCTTCAAGACTGGCGTCGTCTCGTCTTGTATGGTCAGCGGTGGTGTCCGTGGTCGGTGTTCGGACGGGGAAGCGGTATCCTAGCGGAAGTACCCAAGCGCAGTCTGGGTCCGGTTTCGTTACACTCACACATCAGGAACCAGGAAGAGGGGAGGGGGGCAGTTTGGCATCTTTCCCCTGAGCGCTGGATGACCTTGTCCCGGCACTGGCTGCAGCCACGGGGAGCAGAGCATGTCAAGCGGTACCTCCTGTCACTCCCTTTGAGTTCACTGGGGCAACCGCATTGCGATTGTGACACGGTAGCGCGGCACTACAGAGTTAAATCAGGCTGTGAGGAGATGTAACGCCTCTACACTGTCCAACAAATGCCCTCTGAAAGGCAATCCAAGCACAGATCGCTCTTCAGAGGGCACTGCAGTCCAGTGCAAGTGTGATAGAGCCCTAAGAGGGCATGTTCAGGTGTATTGGAAAAACTTCCACTCCTCTGAAAAGCGATGCATGCCCGGATTGCTCTTCAGAGACATTCATCAGGCAGTGAGGAGGCGATATGTTGCCTCCTCACTGCCTGTTTCAATCGCAATCGCGTGCAAAGCAATTACAAGACGGCCCCATAGACCTGCATTAGTTGCGTTCAGCAGCGGCAACACCTGCCGAAAAAGCAGCATGCTGTTGAATGTTTGCTGCAGTAGCGAAGCATGTGTGCCGTCGTGACAGTCAGCATGTAACTGTTCAGGGGGTGGGAAAAAAGTGGCTCAACCACCTAGTTTTACTGTTCCCCCACAGCTGCGCATGTTAACAAAACCAAAAAAATCCCGCTTTTGAAGCGATCGTACGCTAATCTGATCGTTGGTACGCGGCTTTCGTTCGAAATTAATCGACGGGACAAGCAGGAACATTTTTCCCGTACAATACCGGATCGCACGATTTTCACTTAATCAGTACAGTTTTCGTCCGAAAATACAATTCGATGGATGACATCGCTTCCCAATTTTTATTCAGTCGTACAAGAATTTTTGCAACCTTTCCTTCCTCGATATGAGACTAGCATGCGAAAACAAGTGTTGCTTTAAATCTTAAACTGCAGTTGCAAAGCATTTTTTTTTCTTTTCCCTCGTTGTGAGTGACAGACAGGGAAAACAGGACTGTCGCTCTGATTGGTGGTTGCTACAGCTGAGAAGGATCCACCCATAGCAGCACTGTTGCAGCTGAACTTATGATTGGCTGTGGAGGAAAAGGAAAGAGGAAAAAGGAAGAAGAAGCACATGTGGGGAGGCAGACATTTTCAGGGGACCGCATGGAGCAAGGGCTCCTGGTGTAAAGTCACAGAGTCTCACTCTCTGTGCTGCTAGAGCCAATGGGATGGGCTGGGAGAGTGTAGCAGAGGAATTGTTGCAGGAGGACAGTGTGCAAATCAAGGATTGTCCTGCCTGACACTCAGGATTACAGCCACTCAAGTGCATGTGTCTCTCACTGCTGAAAGAGAAAGGATTTCTACTACTGTCTAATGCTATCTAGAGGACAATCCAGAAACAGTAAGTACTCTGTGATGAAAGGGGATTTTGATATTGCTGCATTTGCTGTTCATCTCTGGAGAATGGTCATGAGAAAGTCTGCTCTCTAATTCTCAGAGTGACACAGATCTTTGAAAGCCCAAGCTGCTCAGAATTAGCTATTCCTGATGCTGATTGATGAGAGAACTCTGTCTCTGTATATTACTGGGACATAGCCGGTAATGATCGGCTGTGACCCGGCGACTGACATCCGTGGCCGTGATCGGCGGGACAGGTAGGGCGGTTGGTGCACTTCGCGCGCCCCCTACCTGTTTTGCAAACACACGTTTTAAAACGTGGTTTTGCCCAGCCGTGCCGCCCTGCCGGCGTATTTCTACAGTGGCTGGGCGGCATGTGGCTAACTGTGTTATGCAAAGTGGTATCTGTGTTTTATGTACATTACCTGTGTTAAATCAGCCAGTTCTTTTTCAGGTTTTGTCTTCTTCAATAAAACCCATAAAAAATATTCTCAGAGTGTCAGAGTGTTCTGGGTATAATCGGAGGTGTCACCAGATTCAGGTGGGAGCTGAGCCTATATACAGTTGCAAGAAAAAGTATGTGAACCCCTTGGGATTACGTGGAGTTTTGCATGAATTGGGCATAAAATGTGCTCTGAACGTCATCTAAGTCACAACAATAGAAGAACACAGTCTGCTGAACATAATACTACACAAACATTAGATGTTGCCATGGTGTAATTGCACATAACATGTAAACAGTCACAGTGCAGGGAGGAAAAAGTATGTGAGGCCCTAGCTTAATGACTTCTCCCAGAGCTAATTGGAGCCAGGAGTGAGCCAACCTTGACTCCAATCAGTGTGATGATATTGGATGTGTTTCTGACAGCTGTCCTGCCCTTAAAAAACACACACCTGTTTTGGGTTTACTGGTTTCAAGAAGCACTGTCTGATGTGAACCATGCCTCGCAGAAAAGAGCTCTCAAAAGACCTACGATCAAGAATTGTTGACTTGCATGAAGCTGGAAAGGGTTACAAAAGTATCTCCAAAAGCCTTGATGTTCATGTGTCCATGGTAAGACAGACTGTCTACAAATGGAGAAAGTTTAGCACTGTTGCTACTCTCCCTAGACGTGGTCGTCCTGTAAAAATGACTGCAAGAGCACAGCGCAGAATGCTGCATGAGGTAAAGAAGAATCCCAGAGTGTCAGCTAAAGACCTACAGAAATCTCTGGCACATGCTAACATTTTTGTTGACACATCTACAAGAAGGAAAACATTAAACAAGAATGGAGTACATGGGAGGACACCACGGAGGAAGCCATTGCTGTCCAAAAAGAATATTGCAGCATGTTTGAAGTTTGCAAAAGAGCACCTGGATGTTCCACAGCACTACTGGCAAAATATACTGTGGACAGATGAAACCAAGATTGAGTTGTTTGGGAAGAACACACAACACTATGTGTGGAGAAAAAAAGGCACAGCACACCAACATCAAATCCTCATCCCCACTGTGAAACATGGCGGAGGGAGCATCATGGTTTGGGGCTGCTTTGCTGCCTCAGGGCCTGGACAGATTGTTGTCATTGATGGGAAAATGAATTCCAGAGTTTATCAAGACATTTTGCACGAACACGTACGACTATCTGTCTGCCAACTGAAGCTCCGCAGAGGATGGGTGATGCAACAGGACAATGACCCAAAGCATACAAGTAATTCAACAAAACAATGGCTGCAACAGCACAGAATACGCCTTCTGGAGTGGCCCAGTCAGAGTCCTGACCTCAACCCGATTGAAATGCTGTGGCATGACCTTAAGAGAGCGATTCACACCAGACATCCCAAGAATATTGCTACACTGAAACAGTTTTGTGAAGAGGAGTGGTCCAAAATTACTCCAGATCGTTGTGCAGGTCTGATCTGCAACTACAGGAAACGTTTGGTTGAGGTTATTACTGCCAAAGGAGGGTCAAGCAGTTATTAAGTCCAAAGGTTCACATACTTTTTCCTCCCTGCACTGTGAATGTTTACATGTTATGTGCAATTAAACCATGGCAACATCTAATGTTTGTGTAGTATTATGTTCAGCAGACTGTGTTCTTCTATTGTTGTGACTTAGATGACGTTCAGAGCACATTTTATGCCCAATTCATGCAAAACTACACGTAATCCCAAGGGGTTCACATACTTTTTCTTGCAACTGTATCTAGCCAAGCATCACCCAAGGGTGTGCTACACAAAAAAAAAGGACGATCGTTCGTTCAATATTCTCATTGGGTATACGGGGCTTTAGTCTCGGTCCACACTACTACGACCTGAAAGTTGCGGGCCTTGCAGTGCGACTTTTCCAGGCGACTTGAGTCTTACTTGGAAGCGACTCTGAAGCAACTTTCAGGGAATGCTTGGAGTAATCTTCCTGTCATGTCGGATCCAAATCCAAATCACATCAATGAAGATGAGGATCCGACTTGGAGGCGACTTCCATTAAAGTCTATGGGCACAAGTCGGATAGAAGTCACCTTGAAGTAGCGCAGGAACCTTTTCTGAAGTTGGAGCGACTTCAGTCGTGCTAATTTAGCCGGCTCTCATTGACTACCATGGGACTTCACAGGTCATGCGACTTTGGAGGTCTCACAAGTCGGATCCCAAGTCATGGCAGTGTGGACCGAGCCTTTGGCTAGATTCACACTATTGAGTGTCAGGAACGTGCGCAAAAATCGCTCACTTTCCCAGCATGCAGAGAAATGTGATGCCCTTTAGTAAAGCCACAACAGTGCCAATAATTGTTGCTGGCACCCCCGCACATCTTCTGGAGTCTCCCAGCCAGGCTCAGCCCTGGTCCTCACTTTGGCAGCAGCATTGTGGAGCCAACACCACCCTATAGACATTCACAGGACACTTTATGAGGTCCACCTTGGCAGTCTGGGGTTGGACCCACTTTTGTCTTCATTCTTCGTGGCGTAGATTGTTGGAAACATTCCTCAGAGATGTTGGTCCGTATTGACATGATAGCATCATGCGGTTGCTGCAGATTTGTCGGCTGCACATCCATAATGGGAATGTCCCGTTCCACCACATCCCAAAGGTGCTCTATTGGATGGAGATCTGGTGACTGTGGAGGCCATTGTAGTACAGTGACCTCATTGTCATGTTCAAGAAACTAGTTTGAGATGATCTGAGCTTTGTGACATGGTGCATTATCCTGCTGGAAGGAGCCATCAGAAGATTGGACACTGGAGTCATAGAGGGGTAGACATGGTTTAGTGTTGTCAGTGGTGTACCCCAAGGTTCATGTTGTCAGTGGTGTACCCCAAGGTTCAGTGTTATTAGTGGTGTACCCCAAGGTTCAGTGTTATTAGTGGTGTACCCCAAGGTTCAGTGTTAGTGCGGTGTACCCCAAGGTTCAGTGTTAGTGCGGTGTACCCCAAGGTTCAGTTTTATTAGTGGTGTACACCAAGGCTCAGTGTTGTCAGTGGTGTACCCCAGGGTTCAGTGTTAGTGGTGTACCCCAAGGTTCAGTTTTATTAGTGGTGTACACCAAGGCTCAGTGTTGTCAGTGGTGTACCCCAGGGTTCAGTGTTAGTGGTGTACCCCAAGGTTCAGTTTTATTAGTGGTGTACACCAAGGTTCAGTGTTGTCAGTGGTGTACCCCAAGGTTCAGTGTTAGTGGTGTACCCCAAGGTTCAGTTTTATTAGTGGTGTACCCCAAGGTTCAGTTTTATTAGTGGTGTACCCCAAGGTTCAGTTTTATTAGTGGTTTACCCCAGGGATCAGTGTTGTCAGTGGTGTACCCCAGGGTTCAGTGTTGTCAGTGGTGTACCCCAAGGTTCAGTTTTATTAGTGGTGTACCCCAAGGTTCAGTTTTATTAGTGGTTTACCCCAGGGATCAGTGTGGTCAGTGGTGTACCCCAGGGTTCAGTGTTGTCAGTGGTGTACCCCAAGGTTCAGTGTTGTCAGTGGTGTACCCCAAGGTTCAGTGTCAGTGGTGTACCCCAAGGTTTAGTGTTAGTGGTGTACCCCAAGGTTCAGTTTTATTAGTGGTGTACCCGAGGGTTCAGTGTTGTCAGTGGTGTACCCCAAGGTTCAGTGTTGGTGGTGTACCCCAAGGTTCAGTGTTAGTGGTGTACCCCAAGGTTCAGTGTTAGTGGTGTACCCCAAGGTTGTGTTATCAGTGGTGTACCCCAAGGTTCAGTGGTGTCAGTGGTGTACCCCAGGATTCAGTGTTGGGACCCTTACTTTTTAATATATTTATAAAAAATATCGGGTCTAGGATTATAAATCCCGTTTCAGTCTTTGCAGATGACACCAAGCTGTGCCGGGGAATAACAGGATGTCCTTACAGGATGTCTTCAACTTACAAGCCGACCTCAATGCTCTGGGTAATTGGGGGACTATGGGGCCAATGAGGGTTAATGTTGATAAATGTAAGGTTCTGCACTTGGGGGTTAAGAATATGCATGCATCATACATACTAGGGGGGTACAACTGGGGGGGGGGGTCAGTGGTGAAGGATCTGGGGGGGTCAATGGTGGAGAAGGATCTGGGGGGGTTAATGGTGGAGAAGGATCTGGGGGTTCTGGTAGATCACATTTAATAATGGCAGCAATGCCAAACTGCGAGTTCTAAAGCAAGCAGAATCCTCTCTTGTATTAGGAGAGATATAGACTTCAGAGAGAGATATCATTCCCCCCCCCCTTCCCCCAGGTACAAATCATTAGTAAGACCTCATCTGGAATACGCAGTTCAGTTTTGGGCTCCAATTCACAAAAAGAACATTGGGGAACTGGAGTATAATACATAGGGGGGGGTATGATCTCCATGTATAATACATAAGGGGGGGATATGATCTCCATGTACAATACATAAGGGGGGGATATGATCTCCATGTACAATACATAAGGGGGGGATATGATCTCCATGTATAATATATAAGGGGGGATATGATCTCCATGTATAATACATAAGGGGGGGATATGATCTCCATGTATAATACATAAGGGGGGATATGATCTCCATGTATAATATATAAGGGGGGATATGATCTCCATGTACAATACATAAGGGGGGGATATGATCTCCATGTATAATATATAAGGGGGGATATGATCTCCATGTATAATACATAAGGGGGGGATATGATCTCCATGTATAATACATAAGGGGGGGATATGATATCCATGTATAATACATAAGGGGGGATATGATCTCCATGTATAATACATAAGGGGGGATATGATCTACATGTATAATACATAAGAGGGGGATATGATCTCCATGTATAATACATAAGGGGGATATGATCTCCATGTATAATACATAAGGGGGGATATGATCTCCATGTATAATACATAAGGGGGGATATGATCACCATGTATAATACATAAGGGGGGATATGATCTCCATGTATAATATATAAGGGTGATATGATCTCCATGTATAATACATAAGGGGGGATATGATCTCCATGTATAATACATAAGGGGGGGATATGATCACCATGTATAATACATAAGGGGGGGGGGATATGATCTCCATGTAGAATACATAAGGGGGATATGATCTCCATGTATAATACATAAGGGGGGATATGATCTCCATGTATAACACATAAGGGGGGATATGATCTCCATGTATAATACATAAGGGGGGATATGATCTCCATGTATAATACATAAGGGGGGATATGATCTCCATGTATAATACATAAGGGGGGGATATGATCACCATGTATAATACATAAGGGGGGGGGATATGAACTCCATGTAGAATACATAAGGGGGATATGATCTCCATGTAGAATACATAAGGGGGATATGATCTCCGTGTATAACACATAAGGGGGGATATGATCTCCGTGTATAACACATAAGGGGGGATATGATCTCCGTGTATAACACATAAGGGGGGATATGATCTCCGTGTATAACACATAAGGGGGGATATGATCACCGTGTATAATACATAAGGGGGCGATATGATCTCCGTGTATAATACATAAGGGGGGGATATGATCTCCGTGTATAATACATAAGGGGGGATATGATCTCCGTGTATAATACATAAGGGGGGATATGATCTCCGTGTATAATACATAAGGGGGATTTGATCTCCGTGTATAATACATAAGGGGGGATATGATCTCCGTGTATAATACATAAGGGGGATATGATCTCCGTGTATAATACATAAGGGGGGGATATGATCTCCATGTATAATACATAAGGGGGGATATGATCTCCATGTATAATACATAAGGGGGATATGATCTCCATGTATAATACATAAGGGGGGATATGATCTCCATGTATAATACATAAGGGGGGATATGATCTCCATGTATAATACATAAGGGGGGGATATGATCTCCATGTATAATACATAAGGGGGATATGATCTCCATGTATAATACATAAGGGGGGATATGATCTCCATGTATAATACATAAGGGGGGATATGATCACCATGTATAATACATAAGGGGGGGATATGATCTCCATGTATAATACATAAGGGGGGATATGATCACCATGTATAGTACATAAGAGGGGATATGATCTCCATGTATAATACATAAGGGGGGATATGATCTCCATGTATAATACATAAGGGGGGATATGATCCCCATGTATAATACATAAGGGGGGGATCTGATCTCCATGTATAATACATAAGGGGGATATGATCTCCATGTATAATACATAAGGGGGGGATATGATCTCCATGTATAATACATAAGGGGGATATGATCTCCATGTATAATACATAAGGAGGATATGATCTCCATGTATAATACATAAGGGGGGATATGATCTCCATGTATAATACATAAGGGGGGGATATGATCTCCATGTATAATACATAAGGGGGGATATGATCTCCATGTATAATACATAAGGGGGGATATGATCTCCATGTATAATACATAAGGGGGATATGATCTCCATGTATAATACATAAGGGGGGATGTGATCTAGAAATGAGTAGAAATGTAATCTCCAAACACGGAAAGGTTTCTTCACAGTAAGAGCTGTAAGAATGTGGAATAGACTCCCTCCAGAGTTGGTTGTGGCCAGCTCAGTGGATTGCTGTAGGAAAGTCTTGGATTCTTTCTTGGATACACAGAATATAACTGGATATAACATTTATAGGGAAAGTTGATCCAGGGAATATCCGATTGCCTCTCGGGGGATCAGGAATTTTTTTTCCCTGCAGGAGCAAATTGGATCATGCTTTGCTGGGGTTTTTTGCCTTCCTCTGGATCAACTGTGGGTGTAGGATTATAACTTTTGTCTTTTCTCAGCCAGAATAACTATGTAACACTGACGCGTTTCGTCCAATAAGACATTGTCACTGGGGCAACAGTAAGTTGTAATATTTGTGTATTCCGCACCGCATCAGTGTGAACGCAGGCTAAAGGTTTTTTGTTAAGGGGGGGTATTTAACACCTTGGATTTCTGCAGAATAAACTGTCTGTGTTGCAGATTTGTATGGATATTGATACATTGTACTTGAGGGGGATAAAAGGTTTATTGATTCAACAAATACATAAATAGTTCCTATTCTACATTTCTGCTGACAGCAGCGACACATGATGGATCCTCGGACATGAACATCCGGGTCGGCTTCTGTTTCCGCTGCACTGTGATAGCGCTTGACAGATTTTTTTCGGACGACCGTCATAGCGCCGCATAGAAAATCGGTCGTTCGTATTCAAAACTGCAACATTTTTTCACCGGATTTTTTGATTCACAAAATCGCTATCGGTTATAACATCCCGCTCATCAACCAAGAGAACATCGGTCCATCATTCAATCAACTACATTTTTCGTATGATTTTCTTACCGCGTATTCCTGGCTTAAGTTTTGTGACCATCAGCCCTGCGTCGCAGCGTTTTCAGTGCGACTTCCGCACCACATCAGAGTCGCACCCCGTTCACGCGAACCGCTGCGGGTGTGTATGTGAAGTTAACAACACCCCGAAATCGGTCCGCAAAACGCGGTGCGATGTGCAGAATCGGATCGCATAGGTGTGAATACCCATCCCACTCTAGTGTGGGTCCTGCGTGTTTTTGGTGCTGGTGCGGTGCGATTAGATCCATACAAAATGTACGACTCCGATCGCACCGCACACAAATCGCATGTGTTCCAATTGCAGTTCCGGTGCGAATCACACGCAATGTACCGCACCGCATATATGTGAACCCGGGATAAAAGCCTTTACAGGTAAATTTATTTTTTTTGCCATGGCAGCATGGTGTTGCATGGGTGGTAAAACCAAGGCTTAACCGCCTGCTTTATCTGGCTGCCAGGAACAGATCGAAGTATTTTGGAGAGTTACCACCCCCCCTCCAGTGAAGTCATTCCAACTTGAGACGCGACTTGAAAGACATCTGCCTAGGTGTCCATACAAGTCGCACCTGAATTAACGCAGGCACTACTTTGGAAATCGGTGCGGCTCTGACCGGATTGGCACCAATATGGTCGCTTTAATTGCGGACCATAGGGTGCGCCTTGCCCTGCGATTTGCAAGTCGCATGGCATGGCACGTCACATGACAAGTCGCACCTGAAGTAGCGCACGGGCGGACTGACAACTCATGGGGCCCCCGGGCAATAGGGGATCATGGGGCCCCTGTGTCCTTGCCCAAACTCAAAAAAGCCTATGAAAAAGGTACCAGGGGCAACTCATGGGGCCCCCTACTGACCCCGGGCCCTCGGGCAGTGGCCGAGCTTCCAAATGGTCAGTCCGCCCCTGGTAGCGCAGGTACTACTTTAGAAATCAGTGCGGATCCAACCAAGTTGAAATCACACTGATAGGACCACTTTAATTGGGTGCAACTTGGCATGCGATTTGCAAGTCGCATGGCACATCACATGGCAAGTCGCACCCCATGTGTCTGTGGTGTAAGTATTCCAGGGACCATAGTATGAAGAGCCCATTCACACTTGTGCAACTTGTCATACGACTTTGGGCTCCAAAGTTGCATGACAAGTCGCGCCCCATGTTTCCCAAGGAGTTCCATTCATATCTGTGCGACTTCAAATTGCAGCAAATTGATGGTAGTTCCTGCACTACTTTGGTCCGACGTTCATGTGACTTGAGGGTCATAGACTTCAATGTAATCCCTTCAAAGTCGCATGAAATGTCGCACCCCATGTTTCCCAAGTAGTTCCATTCATATATGTGTGACTTCAAATCGCAGCAACTTGAAAAGTAGTCCCTGCACCACTTTGGTCCGCGGCATCGCATGACAAGTCGCAGCCCATGTTTCCCAATGAGTACCATTCATATATGTGCAACTTCAAGTCGCAGCAAATTGAAGGTAGTTCCTGCACTACTTTGATCCGCCTTTCATGTGACTTTACGGCCATAGACTTCAATGTAATCCCTCCAAAGTCACATGAAATCCACACCTGAATGATGTACATGTGACTAGCGTGCGACTTTGTACAGCACAAACAGTCATCCCTGGTCAAAGCCAAAGTCGCATCAAGTCTCAATGAAAGTCGCACGATTTTGAAGTCGCACATGTGTGAATGGAGCCTTAAGATCTTTGCCTTTTTAAATCGTGCTTTACAGAGCCGATCGCATCATCTGCTGCGTCCCGATTCCTGATGAAACGCTCAATCTAACGTGCCCGCCACCCCCTCACTGCGGCCAATTAGATCAGCCGCCAATCAAGCCGCCAGCGTGTTCCTGCAGGCAGAGCGAGGCGGCTGAGTCCATGTAAATCCGATCACTGGAATTTCAGCTTTCACACGTTAGGCCTCGTTTAGACCAGCAGTTGGGGGGGGGCAATAAAAAGGTCCTTCAGCCATGTTTTACCCCCCCCAGCTGCAATGGCAGTGAATGCTTCACTTCATCGCCTGCCTGCAGCAAAAAATATCCGCCGTGTCGCAATATCTGATCCAGCGAATGAGAAAGCTTGTGCCCAGCAGCCGCCTGCGATGTGGTTGTGGTGTGTTTGTTTGCATGACATCGCCTACCCACTCGGCTGTGAAAAGCAATCCAAATGTGGATTGCTTTTCAGTGGAGTGGTGGCTTAGACGTAAGACCCTAACCCTGTCCACACTGGATCCGACTTTAAGCTGCACAATTTCAAAGCCGCATGTCAGTGCGATTTCACGTGGGACTTAGATGACATCAAAATCACACAGATGTCTATGCAAGTCGCACATGAAATAAAAAAAAAAAAAGGGTCTGGGACCTTTTTTATTGAATCGGTGCAGCACTGCTATTTACATGGCACCAATGATGGGGCACTATTCCCCCCACTGACACCAATGATGGGGCACTATTCCTCCCACTGATACCAATGATGGGGCACTATTCCTCCCACTGATACCAATGATGGGGCACTATTCCTCCCACTGATACCAATGATGGGGCACTATTCCTCCCACTGACACCAATGATGGGGCACTATTCCCCCCACTGATACCAATGATGGGGCACTATTCCCCCCACTGATACCAATGATGGGGCACTATTCCTCCCACTGATACCAATGATGGGGCCGCTATTCCCCCCACTGATACCAATGATGGGGCCGCTATTCCTCCCACTGATACCAATGACGGGGCCGCTATTCCTCCCACTGACACCAACGACGGGGCCGCTATTCCTCCCACTGACACCAACGACGGGGCCGCTATTCCTCCCACTGACACCAACGACGGGGCCGCTATTCCTCCCACTGACACCAACGACGGGGCCGCTATTCCTCCCACTGACACCAACGACGGGGCCGCTATTCCTCCCACTGACACCAACGACGGGGCCGCTATTCCTCCCACTGACACCAACGACGGGGCCGCTATTCCTCCCACTGACACCAACGACGGGGCCGCTATTCCTCCCACTGACACCAACGACGGGCCGCTATTCCTCCCACTGACACCAACGACGGGGCGCTATTCCTCCCACTGACACCAACGACGGTGCGCTATTCCTCCCACTGACACCAACGACGGGACGCTATTCCTCCCACTGACACCAACGACGGGGCGCTATTCCTCCCACTGACACCAACGACGGGGCGCTATTCCTCCCACTGACACCAACGACGGGGCGCTATTCCTCCCACTGACACCAACGACGGGGCGCTATTCCTCCCACTGACACCAACGACGGGGCGCTATTCCTCCCACTGACACCAACGACGGGGCGCTATTCCTCCCACTGACACCAACGACGGGGCACTATTCCTCCCACTGACACCAACGACGGGGCACTATTCCTCCCACTGACACCAACGACGGGGCACTATTCCTCCCACTGACACCAACGACGGGGCACTATTCCTCCCACTGACACCAATGATGGGGCACTATTCCTCCCACTGACACCAATGATGGGGCACTATTCCTCCCACTGATACCAATGATGGGGCACTATTCCTCCCACTGATACCTATGATAGGACACTATTCCTCCCACTGATACCAATGATGGGACACTATTCCTCCCACTGACACCAATGATGGGGCACTATTCCTCCCACTGATACCAATGATGGGGCACTATTCCTCCCACTGATACCAATGATGGGGCACTATTCCTCCCACTGATACCAATGATGGGGCACTATTCCTCCCACTGATACCAATGATTTTCTAAAGCAGTTCTTGGATGACTTTTTCTGCAGTTTTGTTGCGATTTCACCTGCATGGAATATAATGAAAATCGCACCGCAAATCGCAAGAAATCATTGAAAATCTTCACAAGTCGTGATAAAGTCTTCAGAAATTGCACTGAAATTGCGCACAAATCGCGGCGGTGTGACTGGTGACAGAATTTGGACATAACGCACACATTTTGCACCCGATGTTGTCGCATTGTGGAGTCATTCATTTGGGCATCTTTACAATCTCGGTGACAATCCCGGGGAGAGGGCGATTGTCCCCGGTGGACGCCAAGAATGACGCAGCGGGGATATTACCTAGGCAGGTGCTGGGGAGAATGGGCAGGAGGGGGTTAACAGAGGGGGAGGGGAGGACTATGAGATGATGGCATGTATCTGTGGCCGGCCCCGTGGGGGCCCTAATTGATGTATTGGCACAGCGAGCCGATCAATATTCATTTACAGCACTGCTGCGAATGTGGCGTCATGGCTCAGACTGCGGCGGGTTTCTAAAAAAAAAAAAAAGTCTAAAAAAAGGTCACTTCGCCCCGCGCTGGGGTTCTATTTATTGCTGCCGGTGGGCGGGATCAGCTCCTAGAGGGCAAATCGCACGGCTCGGACTCTGTTGCTTGTCATGCGTTGCTGTGCGTTCTGTTCAGGACGCCGTTCTTTTTATCTGCATTCAGCAGACGGGAAAACGGAGACGTTTTGCTTCTTCTGATACTGCGCAACATGGCGCAGAGCAGCGTGTGAGCGCATGTTGCCACGCCCGTTTTTTGATGCATTTTAAATCTGCCTAGCAACAAGAAAAATTAAAAAAAAAAATGAAAAAAGAAAAAACTTTTCTAAAAGCAAAAAGCAGCATTTTTACTACAATACAGCTCAATCTGCAGAAATGCATGGTAGTGCCATACAGAGCAACACTCCCAGCACACAGTTAACCCTTTGATCGCCCCTCATTTTAACCCTGTCCTGCCCAGTGCTATTAGTACAGTCAGTGCTTTTTATTAGCACTTTCAGTGACACCAAGTCAGTCCCCCCCCCCAGTGTCAGAATGCCCGCCACAGCCCCGCTATAAGTCGCTGATCGCCGCCATTACTTAAAAAAAAAAAATTCCAGCACATATACCGCCATTTGTAAACACTATAACTTTCGCTTAAACCAATTAATTTCCACGTATTGGGATTTTTTTTCAGCAAACACACGGAGTAGGAGACATTTCGCTCTAAATCTATGCCAAAATTTGATTTTTACAATTTTTTTTACTGGATATGTTTAATAGAAAAAAGTAAAAAAAATTTTTTTTTTCAAAATTGTTGGTCTTTTCGTTTAAAGGTGCAAAAAATTAAAACCGCACACGGGATCAAATACCACCGAAAGAAAGCTCTCTTCGTGGGAACAAAAGGACGTAAATTTCATTTGGGTGCAGCGTTGCATGACCGCGCAATTGTCAGTTAAATTAACGCAGCGCCTTATCACAAAAAATGGCCTGGTCAGGAAGGGGGGCGGTAAATCCTCAGGAGGGCGAGGAGTTAACATGCAGCGGCTAAATATAGCCGTAATGGGTTTCCTCCATCCTGTGCAGAGATGACGTCCTTCTGAAGAGCGAGCTGAGCAGCGTTCAGTCTACATTCATGTGACCTTGTCCTAGTGCGACACGCATTCAGATGAACCCATTAGAGTCCTTCCATGTAGCTGCTGGCTCGGGCCCCGCGGCGGATCGCACCGTCAGCGGTTAGCAGGCGATCAGATGACGAGGTGTCTCCTCCCGCACGCCTGTATGAAGAGGGACGTCACGCTGAAATCCCTCTTCGCCATGTCGGGGTGCAGCCCCATTCGCTTCTATGGCTCGCCTGCTTTTTTTTTTTACTGCGCAGCAGGGGCGGACTGACAACTCATGGGGCCCCCGGGCAATAGGGGATCATGGGGCCCCTGTGTCCTTGCCCAAACTCAAAAAAGCCTATGAAAAAGGTACCAGGGACATCTCATGGGGCCCCCTACTGACCCCGGGCCCTCGGGCAGTGCCTGAGTTTCCAAATGGTCAGTCCGCCCCTGCTGCGCAGTGAAGCACACCTGCAACATTGCGGATCGCATGGGCTGTCCGATGGCTTCCAACGCCGCAGTTCCTCTCCGAGCTGCAATGGTGGTCGAGCGGGGCGGTACACGCAGCAAAAGTGACACCCTGGGGTTTATTTACTAAAGCTGGAGAGTCCAAAATCAGACTCCCTTCTGCATAGAAACCAATCAGCTTCTAACCTCAGCTTGTTCAATGAAGCTTTGGCAATGAAACCTGGAAGCTGATTGGTTTCTATGCAGTAAATAAACCCCCCCATGTCAGGGGCATCCAGGGGCGGACTGACCATTTGGAAACTCGGGCACTGCCCGAGGGCCCGGGGTCAGTAGGGGGCCCCATGAGATGCCCCTGGTACCTTTTTCCTAGGCTTTTTTGAGTTTGGGCAAGGACACAGGGGCCCCTCGATCCCCTATTTCCCGGAGGCCCCATGAGTTGTCAGTCCGCCCCTGGGGGGCGTCCCTAGGGTTGGTGTCACCCGGCGCGATAACACTTGGTGTCACCCCCTCCGACGTTCCCCGCAGGATGGATAGTATCTGCGGATTGAGCATAATGGATGGAAGTCTGATCCATACGTAGCTACATTCGCTTACATGGCGGCGCTACTGCTCAATGTAACATGGGGCAGTGGTGTCTTGAGGCAGGTGTGGGGGGGGTGCGCGCTGCACCGGTTGACACCTACTGCACGGGGTGACACCGGACCGACTCCACGAAAAAGTAAGTTGTTAAGCAAGCCGACGATCCCCGCAGGATGGATCCGATCCATTATGCTCCCCAATCCACAGATCCGATCCATCCTGCGGGGATCGTCGGCTTTCTTTACAACTTACCTTTTCATGGAGCGGGTCCGGTGTCACCCCGTATAGGTTGCATGCCGACAATCCCCGCAAGATGGATCGGATCTGCGGATTGGGGAGCATAATGGATCGGACTCCCATCCATTATACTCAATCCACAGATCCGATCCATCTTGCGGGGATTGTCGGAGGGGGTGTCACCAAGTGTTATCGCACCGAGTGACACCAACCCTAGGGACGCCCCTGGGGTCAGGGACTTTTTTGAATGCAACACGTTGTGTTTTTGGTTCTATAGACTTCCATGGAGAAGCTGCAGAAAAGCATGTATTGTGTTTTTGCTGCATTTTGCATTTAAAATCTGCCTAGCAACAAGAAAAATACAAAAAATAAAAAAAAAAACCCACAAAACGCATCAAAAAAACGCTGCAAAAACGCAAAAAAAGGAAGGCATCAAACGCAACCTGCATAGGAGTCAGCCTAGGGTAATACAGGAGGTGTGTTACTGGCCAGATCACCAGGTGAAAACAGAGGGGAAGAAGCTTTAAAGAAAAAGAAAACTAATGCAGCCGCCACATCTAATGATGGGTAAGCTGCAATATTTTTGATTTTGGGTTTAATACTGCTTTATATATATATATATATATATATATATATATGTTCCATATAACAGCAAATCTTCCCTTTTGGAGTTCAGATCCACATTCATGTGCGTTGCATCAAAACAGTCAAAGTGTCACCAATGAGCGCCCAATGCGCCGCAGCCAGGGGCGGACTGACAATTCATGGGGCCCCCGGGCAATAGGGGATCATGGGGCCCCTGTGTCCTTGCCCAAACTCAAAAAAGCCTATGAAAAAGGTACCAGGGGCATCTCATGGGGCCCCCTACTGACACCGGGCCCTCGGGCAGTGCCTGAGTTTCCAAATGGTCAGTCCGCCCCTGGCCGCAGCTTTCTTTCTTTACAACTTACCTTTTCGTGGAGCGGGTCCGGTGTCACCCCGTATAGGTTGCAAGTCGACGATCCCCGCAGGATGGATCAGATCCATTACGCTCAATCCGCAGATCCCATCCATCCTGCAGGGATGCGACCTATACGGGGTGACACCGGACCCGCTCCACGAAAAGGTAAGTTGTAAAGAAAGTCGATGATCCCCGCAGGATGGATCCGATCCATTATGCTCCCCAATCCGTAGATCCGATCCATCCTGCGGGGATCGTCGGCTTTCTTTACAACTTACCTTTTCGTGGAGCGGGTCCGGTGTCACCCCGTGCGGTAGTTGTCACCCGATGCAGCACGCACCCCCCCCCCACACCTGCCTCAAGACACCACTGCCCTATGTTACACTGAGTAGTACCGCCGCCACGTATGTAACGCAGGCGGCTGCGGTGTGGACTTTTCAGGGTTAAAGCCGGCGGCGAGGAAATGACATATCGCCTTCCTCACCGCCCCCTCAAAACCAATCCACCGCGGATCTATTTTTAGGACTCGATGCTGAACAAACGCGCCTGTAGCGCCAATGCGCATGTCACAACCGCGCCCCGTGTGCTTTTGATGCCAGTTAAAAGCGCGTTAAAAATGCACGTTAGGTTTTTTTTTTGGGCCTAACACATCACAAGCGTGTTGCGGCGAGCGGTAACATAGACCTCCATGGAAGGAGCTGAGATGCTTCAACTACTTCCAAACTCAACATGCAGCTTCACTCTTGATGCGCAGCGACGCAACGTGACGCCACAGCTCCATGTTTGGGTAATGTGAACAGTTCCGTGCGCTGCCCATGCTATCGATTGCGGACTGCTATACCGGGCATTTGAGGAGCGTTAAAAACGCGCCCCAAACACCAGCTATAACTGCCGGTGTGAACAGGCCATGGGAGCGATGACAAGTGCAAACCGCCCTTACTGACCTGAACCCGACATGGACCATTATGACCGCCTAGAGGTGCCGCATGATAGAGATTTGTGTATTTATTATTATTTCAGGTACTTCTATAGCGTCATCAGTTTACGCAGCTCTTTACATATATATTGAACATTCACATCAGTCCCTAACCCTCAAGGAGCGTACAATCTAAGGTCCCTAACCCTCAAGGGGCGTACAATCTAAGGTCCCTAACCCTCAAGGGGCGTACAATCTAAGGTCCCTAACCCTCAAGGGGCGTACAATCTAAGGTCCCTAACCCTCAAGGGGCGTACAATCTAAGGTCCCTAACGCTCAAGGAGCGTACAGTCTAAGGTCCCTAACCCTCAAGGGGCGTACAATCTAAGGTCCCTAACCCTCAAGGGGCGTACAATCTAAGGTCCCTAACCCTCAAGGGGCGTACAATCTAAGGTCCCTAACCCTCAAGGGGCGTACAGTCTAAGGTCCCTAACCCTCAAGGGGCGTACAATCTAAGGTCCCTAACTCACATTCATACATACACATACTAGGGACAATTTAGACGGGAGCTAATTCACCTCCCAGCATGTCTTTGGAGTGTAGGAGGAAACCGGAGTACCCGGAGGAAACCCACAGAGGCACAGGGAGAACATGCAAACTCCAGGCAGGTGGTGCCAGTTGGGATTTTAGGCTTTCTTTCTTTTCTTTTCATCTGGTGATCCATCCAGTAAGTGTGTTTTTCGAAAGAACAAGCACTCCTGCAGGTGTAGCAGTTAGAGGGTGGGGACAAACTGTTTACCACTGACAGTGGTGCTTACAATGATCAGATTTTATTTATTTATGTAAACAAATGTTTGCTGAACCTGATTATAAAGTGTGAGCTGGAGTTTGGCAGTTTGTTAGTGTATCTACATTCACATTAGTCCCCACCCCCGAGGAGTGTACAGTCTAAGGTTCCTAACTCACATTCATACATACACATACTAGGGACAATTTATACAGGAGCCAGTTAACCTACCAGCATGTCTTTGGAGTGTGGGAGGAAACTGGAGTACCCAGAGGAAACCCATACAGGCACAGGGAGCACATGCAAACTGCAGGCAAGTGGTGCTGTAGTTTTACATATATATTGTACAGTCCCATCAGTCCCCGCCCCTGAGGAGCGTACAATCTAAGGTTCCTAACTCACATTCATACATACACATACTAGGGACAATTCAGACCAGAGCCAATTCACCTACCAGCATGTCTTTGGAGTGTGGGAGGAAACCGGAGTACCTGGAGAAAACCCACACAGGCACAGGGAGAACATGCAAACTCCAGGCAGGTGGTGCCGTGGTTTTACATATATTACAGCATGTAGGAGACAATTACATATAATATAATATCTAACCTAACTACCAGTGCAGTTTTATGGGATGGCCCAATAAAAATGGGGGGGGGGGGGGGGGGGAGAGGGGCAGAGAATTAAAGTACGGCCCCGCCTCGGCTACAGCAGGGAAATGGCGTGACCGATAATAGCGTGTTGGTTTCCAATACTCTCCATGTGTACAATCACTGGAGGAAAGCAGCCCAGCAACCATCCCGGATTATAGTAATCCTTGCTGAGCGGCATATTCATATTAACCCTTCACACCCATCACCCGGCCTGTCCCGGGAGTGCGATGCTTAACCCCTCCCCCTGACAGCCATCGCTTTTTAATATCATCCAAATAATGAATCTAAAATATATATTAACCCCCCCCCCCCCTGACCAGGCCATTTTTTTGCGATACGGCGCTGCGTTACTCTGACAATTGCGCGGTCATGCGACAAGGCACCCAAACTTAAATGTATGCCTTTTTTTCCTCCAGGCCAATAGAGCTTTCTTTCCGTGGTATTTGATCACCTCTGCGGTTTTTATTATAGACAAAAAAAAAAAACGACATTTTGAGGAAAAAAACTATTTTTGACTTTTTTGCTATTAACCCCTTCACTCCGGCGCCTCCCGACCCTTTAAGGGTTCCAGAAGCCGAGAGGCGGGGGTGGGGTTTAGGGTCATGTGACCGCCGTGATGCGCCGTCACATGATTGGGAAAGGTCTTGATCGAAAGAGGAGATCGGGACTTTTCCGTGAGTACCGAACATGTGTGCTGGGCGCGGGCAGGGTGCGCGCTCTCGGCACATATGTCCTTTTTTAATTGCACGCAAATGTGCGGCCGCTCGCTGTCTAGGCCCAGATGCCGGGAGGTCGCACATTTGCGTTCGGCCGGCGTGAAGAGGTTAATGACGAATTTGAATTTTCTTATAATATCCACTTATAATTATATCTTCATTCTTGAATCGTGGTACAACTGCGCTCTCTGGACATACTGTATGTCCTTTTTGAATTGCACGCAAATGTGCGTTCGCTCGGCGTCTGCGGCCGGCGTGAAGAGGTTAAACATGTCCAGTGAAAAAAATTTAAAAAATAAAATTTGGTCACAAATTTCGGGCGAAATGTATTCTGCTCCGTGTCTTTGCTGAAAAAAAATCCAATACGTGTAAATGAATTGGTTTACGTGAACGTTATAGCGTCTAAAAATGGCGGTATAGTTACTGCGTTTTTTTTTTCTTTTTGTATTAGTAATGGCGCCAATCAGCGACTTATAGTGGGACTGCGGCGGACATTCTGGCACTGGGGGGAACTGACTTGGTGTCACTAACATCCCCAGTGACACCAATACAGTGATCAGTGCTTAAAAAAAAAGCACTGACACTGTACTAATGGCATTGGGCAGGAAGGGGTTAACATGTGGGGCGATCAAAGGGTTAACTGTGTGCTGTGCTTTGCACTGTAAGCACACTGCTTTGTATGGCTGTGCTGTGCAGAGCCATACAAAGCAGTGTGCAGGAGCTGACGGGAGAGATCTGTATTGTTTACAAACAGGTCTCTCCCGTTGATGATACTCGGTGATCACCAAGTGCTGGCGGAAATCATTGGCTGGGACCCAGTGATTGACAGCTGAGGCAGCGAATGGCGGCACATGCAAGCGCATGCGCACCCCCTACCCAGCAATGCAAAATCATGTATATATACATAATTTTTTGCACCCGTGCAGCATTTCTGCTATAGGGCGGCGTGGAAGAGGTTAACAAAGTCCATGTATTTGAATACTGATTTCACCCTTTGTTGTGTCTTGGTGATCTCCCGCAGCCTCTTTGCACACATTTCCTGTCTGCATGCACACCAGCGATGGCTGCGTGGAATTTCGCAGGGGGGTCAGCTATGCCTGAGTAATGTGCGTTGACGCAGCCATTTGTGTTCTCCACCTGAAGCTTGTGTGAGAGGGTGACAACGCAGGGGCATAATTGGGGGCATGGACAGAGTGTTGTCACTCTAGAACAGGAAGTGTCTCTACAATGCCTTTCATGGCAGGAACACCAGACATCATTTTAATGAAAACTGCAGGTTCACCCATATGAAAAATGACCTTTGATTGGGTTGACATGTACTGTAAAGTGGTATTAAACTCAAAAGCAAACACTTCTTATGTGCTTAGGTGCGATGGCTGGTTTAGTTTTTGCTTTTTTTTAGGATATATATATATATATATATATATATATATTTTAATATATATTTTTTATATATATATATATATCTATAAAAAACAGCAAATTTTCACTTTTTGAGTTCAGATCCAAATTCATGTGCGTTGCATTGAAACAGTCAAAGTGTCACCAATGAGCGCCCAATGCGCCGCAGCTTATATTTTCCCAGACCTGCTAGAAGACCACAGTGCCAGATGGTTCACATCACAATGAATGGCAGCACAATACACTACCCGTAGCGAATGCGTTCCTGCGTGCTGCGGTGGCGTGCAGTGCCACGAAGCAGTAGTGTGAATGGGCCTTAAAACTGATTTTTTTTTTTTTTGCGCATACAACGAAGCAATTTAAAGAGAAAAAAAATTGTCAGGAATCGTAGCGCAATGAGCACCCATCTGAAATCGGCGTTCCTGCGCTGAGCAGATCCACAAGCCGTGGCTTCTCCGGGAAGCCCTCGGAGGACATTCTGCTGCCTTGCCTCAGGTCCCTTATGTTCCAATGTGACCTCTCCAGAGGACCCTCTCACTATTCTTGGCGTCCCGAAGGAACGCGAGTGTTTGAAGGGCAGCGTCTTAAAATAGCGGCGGGTCGTGGGTTTGACCTTTACATAAAGGTCAGACAAGTTGGAGGAGGTGGCGTGCCAGCGGTGTCAGAGTGGGACCCAGAGCTGCTGGGTCAGGAAGTTGACACTGCGGCTGGGGGCTGAGACAGGTGCCGAGGTCAGTTGTGGAAGGACAGGGACACATGGTCTGGGTTCTCCGATTCATGTGTTGCTGCTGCAGGAACCCTCAGCTTGGGTATTTATTTTGTTTCCTGCGATCTGAGGGTCTTCACACTGAGATGAGGCAAGCTTCGTACAGAGATAGAGACAGAAATAGTGCCGGCACTTTAACGCCCTGCTTGGCCTTTCTGGTTATCTCTGTCAAAAATGTCAAGTTTTTTTATTTTGATAAAGTTTTATTAAAGTTTTACAATGTAAAAGATAATAGCTGAATACAAAGAGAACAAGAGATCCGGCGTTGGCAGAGGGTACAGACCAGGAATATTACTACCCAAAGTCACCGTATAGACACATTGGTTGGCTCACCCACACTGGGGCCACCCAACTGCCAAGTCATCATCATCGTAATGAGTACAGACCAGGAACATTACTACCCAAAGTCACCGTATGGACACATTGGTTGGGTCAGCCACACGGGGCCACCCAACTGTCAAGTCATCATCATCGTAATGAGTACAGACCAGAAACATTACTACCCAAAGTCACCGTATGGACACATGGGTGGCCCCAGTGTGGGTGACTCAACCAAACTGCCAAGTCATGTCATCTTAATGAGTACAGACCAGGAACATTACTACCCAAAGTCACCGTATGACCACATTGGTTGGGTCACCCACACTGGGGCCACCCAACTGCCAAGTCATCGTCATCTTAATGAGTACAGACCAGGAACATTACTACCCAAAGTCACCGTATGACCACATTGGTTGGGTCACCCACACTGGGGCCACCCAACTGCCAAGTCATCGTCATCTTAATGAGTACAGACCAGGAACATTACTGCCCAAAGTCACCATATGGACACATTGGTTGGGTCACCCACACTGGGGCCACCCAACTGCCAAGTCATCATCATCTTAATGAGTACAGACCAGGAACATTACTACCCAAAGTCACCGTATGACCACATTGGTTGGGTCAGTCACACTGGGGCCACCCAACTGCCAAGTCATCGTCATCTTAATGAGTACAGACCAGGAACATTACTACCCAAAGTCACCGTATGACTACATTGGTTGGGTCAGTCACACTGGGGCCACCCAACTGCCAAGTCATCGTCATCTTAATGAGTACAGACCAGGAACATTACTACCCAAAGTCACCGTATGACCACATTGGTTGGGTCAGTCACACTGGGGCCACCCAACTGCCAAGTCATCGTCATCTTAATGAGTACAGACCAGGAACATTACTACCCAAAGTCACCGTATGACCACATTGGTTGGGTCACCCACACTGGGGCCACCCAACTGCCAAGTCATCGTCATCTTAATGAGTACAGACCAGGAACATTACTACTCAAGGTCCCCGTATGACCACATTGGTTGGGTCACCCACACTGGGGCCACCCAACTGCCAAGTCATCATCATCTTAATGAGTACAGACCAGGAACATTACTACCCAAAGTCACCGTATGACTACATTGGTTGGGTCACTCACACTGGGGCCACCCAACTGCCAAGTCATCGTCATCTTAATGAGTACAGACCAGGAACATTACTACCCAAAGTCACCGTATGACTACATTGGTTGGGTCAGTCACACTGGGGCCACCCAACTGCCAAGTCATCGTCATCTTAATGAGTACAGACCAGGAACATTACTACCCAAAGTCACTGTATGACCACATCAGTCGGATTAATCATATTATATGATATGTTAACATGTCATTAGGGCCACCTAACTTTCAAATCATTGTCATCCTGAGGAGTACTAAAGGGTACAGACCAGCAACCTTACTACCCAAAGTCACATTGGTTGGATCACCCATATGTATGGTGCAACACCATGTCATTGGGGCCACCCAACTGCAAAGTCATTGTCATCTGGATAAGTACCAAAGGGTGCAGACCAGGAACGTTACTACTCAAAGTCAAAGTATGGCCACATCAGTTGGATCCATCATATTGTATGATACGTTAATATATCATTGGGGCCACCCAACTGCCAAGTCGGGTTATTTTGATGAACACTAAAGGGTACAGCCAAGGAACATATGGTACATCACCATGCCATATTATTGTGGCCATCCAACTGCCATGTCATTGTTGTCTTGAGTACCAAAAGGGTACAGACCAGGAACATTATTACCCAAAGTCAAAGTATAGCCACATCAGCTGGATCGATCATATTATATGATACCTTGTCATTGGGGCCACCAAACTGCCAAGTCATTGTCAGAGGTACCAAAGGGCACAGACCTGGAACTTTACTACCCAATGTCACAATGGTCAAATCATCCATATACTGTATATGGTACATCACCATGTTATTGGGGCCACCCAATGGTCAAGTCTTTGTAATCTTGATGAGTACCAAGGGGTAGAGACCAAGAACGTTATTACCGAAAGTCACATTGGTTAGAACACCCATATGTATGGTACATCACCATGCCATTGGGGCCACCCAACTGCCAAGTTATTATCATTTTTATGAGTACCAAAAGGGAACAGACTAGGAACATTACAACCCAAAGTCACATTGGTTGCATCACCCATATGTATGGTACATCACTATCTTATTGGGGCCACCCAACTGCCAAGCCATTGTCATTTTGATGAGTACCAAAAGGGAACGGACCAGGAACATTACAACCCATTGGGGCCACCCAACTGGCAAGTCATTGTCATTTTGATGAGTACCAAAAGGGAATGGACCAGGAATATTACAACCCAAACTCACATTGGTTGGATCACCCATAAGTATGGTAGATCACCATGCCATTGGGGCCACCCAACTGCCAAATCATTGTCATCTTGATGAGTATCAACAGGGAACGGAGCAGGAACATTACAACCCACTGGGGCCACCCAACTGCCAAGTCATTGTCATTTTGAGGAGTACCAAAAGGGAACAGACCAGGAACATTACAACCCAATGTCACATTGGTTGGATTACCCATAAGTATGGTACATCACCATGCCACTGGGGCCACCCAACTGCCAAGTCATTGTCATTTTGATGAGTACCAAAAGGGCACAGACCAGGAACATTACAACCCAAAGTCACATTGGTTGCATCACCCATATGTAGAGTACATCACCATTTCATTGGGGCCACCCAACTACCAAGTTATTGTCATCTTGATGAGTACCAAAAGGAAACGGACCAGGAACATTACAACCCACTGAGGCCACCCAACTGCCAAGTCATTGTCATTCTGAGGAGTACCAAAAGGGAACAGACCAGGAACATTACAACCCACTGGGGCCACCCAACTGCCAAGTCATTGTCATTCTGAGGAGTACCAAAAGGGAACAGACCAGGAACATTACAACCCACTGGGGCCACCCAACTGCCAAGTCATTGTCATTCTGAGGAATACCAAAAGGGAACGGACCAGGAACATTACAACCCACTGGGGCCACCCAACTGCCAAGTCATTGTCATTCTGAGGAGTACCAAAAGGAAACAGACCAGGAACATTACAACCCATTGGGGCCACCCAACTGCTAAGTCATTGTCATCTTGATGAGTATCAAGGGGTAGAGAAAAGTATAAATCTTAGGACAAGAAAGGGAGTAAAGATGGAAAGGATGTCAAGAAAAGGGAAGGTTGGGGGTAGGTGGAGATACAACGGTTAAGGGAGGAAACAACCTTGGTGCTGGGAAAACACCCAATCCCTGGAATGTCCAGGAAATATTTTATCAAGTGGGTACAGTCATGAACCAGGGACATTACTACCCAAAGTCATATCTGTTGGATCTCCTGTATGTATGACACATCACCATGATATTAGGGCCACCCAACTGCCAAGTCATCATCATCATCATCTTGGTGAGTAACAAAGGTTAAAGAAGAGTATAAATCTTAGGACAAGAAAGGATGCAAAGACGGAGAGAAGGGCAGGTTGAGGGTAGGAAAGGGTACAAGTGGAGACCTGTAGGGGCTCTCAGACACCTTCCATTCCCGCTTTCAGCTCCCTTTAACTAGTTTGTTTAATCCAAACCAACGTTTGGGGGTTTCACTAATCTTCAGGCCTAAAATTTTGGCTTCGCTGGTTGCAGGCCAATGATTGCTTTAAGAAGTAAAAACGCAGAAGAAGAACACGACAGCCAGCAAGAAAAAAGTCTGGGGCTAAAAGTGCCTTCTGGTTTTCACGGTCGGCGTCCCTGTCAGCGAGATGCCCCCGTGGACGATGCACATCGTGACCAGTAAGATTCCTCCTTTCGTTTCACCAGAACAGCTTTATAAATGAGATCTGGGATTTGATTGGTTGCTGCACGCCGCCCTTTCCGTATCTTCTACCCCACTGCAGAGCGGGCAGGAGATGGTTAACCTCTGAGCATCCAGACGGGCAGATCGCTGAATATTTCATGAGGATCGGGATCCCTGCCACTAACTTCCTTTTATGGTGACATTTGTTTCCATGTTTTGTTACTTTGTAGCGATGACGTCCAACCACAATCCAGTATCAACGTCTTCCAGCTGGGATGGTTTCCACGGCAGCGCTGTGAGCTCAAGGCCTGGCCAAGAAGGAGCGATGCGTGCTTCATGGGAGCGTCCCTGGAGGGGCCCCCGACTCCTGTCCGGACCTGGAATGCCGCCATCACCTAAAGCAATAACAAGATCAGACTGACAACTCATGGGGCCCCCGGGCAATAGGGGATCATGGGGCCCCTGTGTCCTTGCCCACACTCAAAAAAGCGTATGAAAAAGGTACCAGGGGAATCTCATGGGGCCCCCTACTGACCCCGGGCCCTCGAGCAGTGCCCGAGTTTCCAAATGGTCACTCTGCCTCTGAACATGATAACAATGAATATCCCGATAAAAGATAAATAATGAAACCAGCTGATGCCGCGATATTCACCTTCAGTCCAGAGATTTCCTCCTGCAGTCCTCAGGCTGATGACCGACATCTCTCACCCCACTTCCTCTGAGCCCAGGGTGTCCTAGACCCGCCCCCCAGCCTGGACAGTGAAAGGAGAAGCAGAACATCTGTTACTCTGCTCTCTCCTCCTATCAGCGTGTATCTTGTCATTACATTAACTGTTTTTCTCCTTTACTGCTTCTTTCTCTCATTTTCCAGGTTTTTGCACCCGCTGTGCCCATTCTGACGGATTTCCACCGTCCCTGTGCGGAGTTCCCGGGTCTGTACGCCCGCTGTGCCCATTATGAGGGGTTCCCACCATCCCTGTGCTGAGTTCCCGGGTCTGTACACCCGCTGTGCCCATTATGAGGGGTTCCCACCATCCCTGTGCTGAGTTCCCGGGTCTGTACACCCGCTGTGCCCATTATGAGGGGTTCCCACCATCCCTGTGCTGAGTTCCCGGGTCTGTACACCCGCTGTGCCCATTATGAGGGGTTCCCACCATCCCTGTGTTGAGTTCCCGGGTCTGTACGCCCGCTGTGCCCAATATGAGGGGTTCCCGCCATCCCCGTGCTGAGTTCCTGGGTCTGTACGCCCGCTGTGCCCATTATGAGGGGTTCCCACCATCCCTGTGCTGAGTTCCCGGGTCTGTACGCCCACTGTGCCCATTATGAGGGATTCCCAGCATCCCTGTGCTGAGTTTCCGGGTCTGTACACCCGCTGTGCCCATTCAGAGGGGTTCCCACCATCCCTGTGCTGAGTTCCTGGGTCTGTACACCCGCTGTGCCCATTATGAGGGGTTCCCACCATCCCTGTGCGGAGTACCCAAGTGTACACCAGCTCTTAAGCTCCTCCTGGCTCCTTGGCCAGTTCCCTGCAGTGCCTGTGTACAAGGACGGCAACAGCATGAATATTTTATTATCTTCCATTATCCGCCAACCACCAAGGTCACCCGTGTGTGAGACAGCGGAAGAGGCGGCCTGGATACAGGATCAATGGTGTACATGGGATGTCCCGGTCCAAGGTCACCTTCCCTCCCTCCAGGACTGACACCCATTACTGTGCAGCCAGCGATGTAACGACAGCTCTCACCCATCCGGCCCATAGCAGGAATGAGCTCAGACTGCACGGGGCGTATGAAGAAACGTGTGAGCTGGAATGCCACTTATAAACCTCTGTTTTCCTTTTGTTTTAGATCCTCTTTTGCATCTCTGTGCTGCTGATCTCCTGCAGCCTCTTTTAGCCACTTCTTGTCCACATGCATGTCTCCCATATTGTGGCTCTGGACCAATGTGTGTTGTAGCCAGGGTGACAACGCCGGAGCAACAATTGGAAAAGAGTTGTCACCGTAGACCAGGGGTCTCCAAACTGTTTATGCAAAGAGCCAGTTTACTGTCCTCCAGAGGTTAGGAGGGTCAGACTGTGGGCAGTGGGAGTAGAAAATGCCCCAGACTTGGTGTCAGTGGGGGTACAATAAATTCTGTGGGACGTAGGAGGTATTGGTGTCAGTGGAAGGAATCGTGCCCCATCATTGGTGTCAGTGGGAGGAATAGTGCCCCATCATTGGTGTCAGTGGGAGGAATAGTGCCCCATGGATGGTGTCAGTGGGAGGAATAGTGTCCCATCATTGGTGTCAGTGGAAGGGATAGTGTCCTATCATTGGTGTCAGTGGGAGGAATATTGCCCCATCGTTGGTGTCAGTGGGAGGAATAGTGCCCCATCGTTGGTGTCAGTGGGAGGAATAGTGCCCCATCGTTGGTGTCAGTGGGAGGAATAGTGCCCCATCGTTGGTGTCAGTGGGAGGAATAGTGTCCCATCATTGGTGTCAGTGGGAGGAATAGTGTCCCATCATTGGTGTCAGTGGGAGGAATAGTGCCCCATCATTGGTATCAGTGGGAGGAATAGCGCCCCATCATTGGTGTCAGTGGGGGGAATAGTGCCCCATCATTGGTATCAGTGGGAGGAATAGCGTCCCATCATTGGTGTCAGTGGGGGGAATAGTGCCCCATCATTGGTGTCAGTGGGAGGAATAGTGCCCCATCATTGGTATCAGTGGGAGGAATAGCGCCCCATCATTGGTGTCAGTGGGGGGAATAGCGCCCCATCATTGGTATCAGTGGGAGGAATAGCGTCCCATCATTGGTGTCAGTGGGGGGAATAGTGCCCCATCATTGGTGTCAGTGGGAGGAATAGTGCCCCATCATTGGTATCAGTGGGAGGAATAGCGTCCCATCATTAGTATCAGTGGGAGGAATAGTGCCCCATCATTGGTGTCAGTGGGGGGAATAGTGCCCCATCATTGGTGTCAGTGGGAGGAATAGTGCCCCATCATTGGTGTCAGTGGGAAGAATAGTGCCCCATCATTGGTATCAGTGGGAGGAATAGTGCCCCATCATTGGTGTCAGTGGGAAGAATAGTGCCCCATCATTGGTGTCAGTGGGAGGAATAGTGGCCAAAGGGCCAGATAAAGGCAAGCAAAGGGCCACAGTTTGGAGACCACAGCCATATACCAAGAAGTAACTGAATATGAAAAGCTAGATTTAGAAACATTGACAAATATACCTGAAATGCCAGTTTATTAAATGGCAAAATACCAAAACCAGCTCTTGCTGATATATTCGCCTTCAATCCAGAGATTTTCCCCGCAGAATGTTTTTTTTTTCTACAACTGGATTTAGGATTTATTTCAGGTACTTATATAGCGCCGTCACTTTACATAGATAAATATAAAACATTCACATCAGTCCATGTCCTCAGCATCGTTCGACCCACTTCCTCTGAGCCCAGGTTGTCCTGGACCCACACATTATTGCTCTGGACTGGCTTCCTGATTATGATGGTAGCCAGTGCCTGCAGAATACGCATCAGCACAGCCACTTTTAACCGGGGTAACACTTGTGGCATGATTGGGAGGAATTGTGTCCCATCATTGGGCCCCATTTTTGGTGTCATTGGGAGGAATAGTACCCCACATTGGCATGATTGGGAAGAATTGTGCCCCATGATTGGGCCCCATTGTTGGTGTCATTGGGAGGAACTGTGTCTCATCATTGGGAGGAATTGTGCCCCATCATTGGGCCCCATTGTTGGTGTCATTGGGAGGAACTGTGCCCCATTGTTGGTGTCATTGGGAGGAGCTATGCCTTGTCATTGGGAGGAATTGTGCCCCATCATTAGTGTAACTGGGAGGAATTGTGCCCCATCATTGGGCCCCATTGGTGGTGTCATTGGAACTGTGCCCCATTGATGGTGTCATTGGGAGGAATTATGCCTCATCATTGGAAGGAATTGTGCCCCATCATTGGTGTCATTGGGCCCCATAATTGGTGTCATTGGGAGGAATTGTGCCTCATCATTGAGCCCCATTGTTGGCATCATTGGGAGGAACTGTGCCCCATTGTTGGTGTCATTGGGAGGAACTGTGCTTCACCATTGGGAGTAATTGTGCCCCATCATTGGGAGGAATTGTGCCCCATCATTGGGAGGAATTGTGCCCCATCCTTGGTTGGAACTGTACCCCATCCTTGGTTTCATTGGCAGGAACTGTGCCCCATTATTGGTGTCGGTGAATGAAATAGTGCCCCCAGGGCTGGATAAAAGCAAGTAAAGGGCCTCATCTGGCCCTTGGGCCACAGTTTGGAGATTACTGAGCTAACAAAGAGAAGGGGTGCTGCAACCATCTTTTTTTGCATATATAATTACACACATAATTAATAATAATTACAGTACATGTGTGTATAAATATAAAAAAGGTGTCAGCATGTTAGAACGATCAATCTTTTGTACCATTATATATTTCATAACGACCTGCCACTCCTCTACAGGTGACCAATGTTCAGTGTGTATGGCTGTCACTCCAAGTCCACGCACCTCTGGCTCCATGTGAATGGTGTTGTAGAACCATATCCAGTATGTGAATAGGAATAGATGGACCACCCCATCCTCTCAGGCCATTCATTTTTTTTTTTCTCCCCCCACTGTTCGGTTTCTTCCCTCAGTTCCAGTATTATAAAACTTGCTCTATCACATTGGCGGCAATGGAGAGGAATTATTGAACGTGCTCAGTGACCAGCACAGGCTCAGGGCCCCGGGCAATACATCGGGGTCAGACAGAGAGCCATCCTTCCACGCCTGCTGCTCTGTGTCCAAGGTGACATTGGCCCAGAGTGCTGCGTCACCGCATGCATCAGTATGGAGGACGGGAGGGAAATATCAGGGCGGAGAGGCAGCCACACAACACAGGAACAGACATGAGCGTCACCCACAGCATCCTCCACCCCGCTCACCTTTATAATCAGAGCTAAAAGAAGGGAACTGGAGAGACATGATTGTTAAATGGGTAGAGTTTGTTTTTTTTTCTCTCAATTGTAAATTTTTTTTCCCCTCAATTGTAATTTTTTTTGGCATTTGTACATTGAACAATTATTAAAGTTCACCGTCAAGGCAGCCTCCATGTTCCTCACCAGAAAGATTTCATGCAATTGTAGAAGACATCATCTTAATTACAAATTTTTAAAAATATTACTTCCCTTCCACTAAAGGCAGAAACGGGCGGATTGACCATTTGGAAACTCGGGCAGTGCCCAAGGGCCCGGGGTCAGTAGGGGGCCCCATGAGATGCCCCTGCTACCTTTTTCATAGGCTTTTTTGAGCTTGGGCAAGGAAACAGGGGCCCCATGATCCCCTATTGCCCAGGGGCCCCATGACTTGTCAGAAGTGATACACACGATATTGCCAAAAGTATTGGGCCGCCGGCCTTGCCCCCGCCTATGACCGTTAATAGCCTCCCCGTCTTAAGCTGGCTACACACGGGTCAAATTCCAATAGAATCTTCCTCCAAAAATCTTTTCTAAGAATTTTCATTCAAATTTCTCACCATTAGTGGGTCACAGAAACGGTCGATTTTCACGGGACCATCAAATTTGAGCAATTGGGCATGTTGGAAATTTTTTGAAAAGTGAACGGACGAAATGCAATTCAATAGTGGGAGGATCGTGCGGGAAATATAACCAAAACAGAAAACCACGTGAGCTACAACCTGAAAAGAAAAATTTTTGGCCACAAAAATTCTTTACTGAAGCAACATGAGATGAAATGGAAGGCTTGGTTGGTTGCATTTCAAAATCAATGGTAGCACCATTGGAATACAAAATGCACAAAATTTCCAATTTTCTAAAGACAATTTGTTCAAAATTCAACCCACGTATGGCCTGCATTAGCCCGTAGGGTTCAATACTGAGTTGGCCCCGCCCTTTGCACCTATAACAGCTTCAACTCTTCTGGGAAGGCCGTCCACAAGGTTTAGGAGGGTGTCTATGGGAAGGTTGGACCATTCTTCCAGAAGCACATTTGGCAGGTCAGGCACTGATGTCGGGGGAGGAGGCCTGGCTCACAGTCTCCACTCTAATTCATCCCAAAGGTGTTCTATGGGGTTGAGGTCAGGACTCTGTGCAGGACAGTCAAGTTCCTCCACCCCAAACTGGCTCCTGCATGTCTTTATGGACCTTGCTTTGTGCACTGGTGTGCAGTCATGTTGGAACAGAAAGGGGCCATCCCCAAACTCTTCCCCCAAAGTTGGGAGCATGACATTGTCCAAAATGTCTTGATATGCTGATGCCTTAAGAGTGTCCTTCACTGGAACTAAGGGGCCAAGCCCACCCCCTGAAAACAACCCCACACCATAATCCCCCCCCCCACCACACTTTACACAATGCAGTCAGGCAATTACCAGTTCTCCTGGTAACTGCCAAACACAGACACGTCCATCGGATTGCCAGACAGAGAAGCACAATTAGTCACTCCAGAGAACACGTCTCCACTGCTCCAGAGTCCAGTGGCGGCGTGCTTTATACCACTGCATCCGATGCTTTGTATTGCACTTGGTGATGGAAGGCCATGGAAATGGAAAACTCGACTGAGGTTAAGATCAAAAAGAATGCCAAGTCTAAGTAGGAACAAATAGGTGGGTCTGTTGATGGATCTGGTACATTCTGACCTTAAAAAGAAGGACTGGAATAGAAATGGACCTGATAATTTAACAAAAGAGGAAAGAAAGGCCCTCCATGAAATTAAGAAACACACCCAACATAATAATTTAAAAAAAAAAAAAAGATAAAAAAGGAGGTAACGTGGTCCTCATGAACAGCAATGATTATGAAGAGAAGGTCAGAAGACAACTGCACAACCCTAACACATATACTAAACTTGTAGAAAAATCCATTCCAAAGAATTACTGACACTATGAATCGCAAATTTCTATGGGCCAATGAGGCCAATTTATTGACTAAATCTGAATATGATAGTTTAAAGATCAATATTTGCAACATACCTATATTTTATGTGATACCTAAAACCCATAAAAATTCTAGAAAACCGCTCGGTAGACCTATAGTCTCTGCGATTTAGGAAAAAAGAAAAAAAAAAAAAATTGGAAAGTGTGTAGACTATGTGATTAAAGATATGGTGGCATAGTTACCATCTTAAGTCCAAGACACTAGGGGCGTACTATCCAAAATTCATAATATGGAGGAGGTCCCAGAAGGAACCTTACTAGGTGGGGTGGATGTGGAATCTTTGTACACTTCCATCGTTCATAAATGGGGGGACCATAGCAATGGTCCACTTCATTTTGGGTTCCCATTTCAGGATAATGCAATTCAAGGATGTGACGGAAGTGACTTTTGGGGGTGGCCCTGTGTCAGCTCATGTTCCCCTCATTATGTTTAATCCACCCTGTGCCTGTAAAGGGGTACAGGGTATGAATGTGAATGTCCTAGTATTGTGTATTGGTGTGTTGTCCTTTGCCATGTGCTACATCCCATTGTTCTGTGTCTTGGTTGGATGGGGCGGGCTGATGTGTTTCCTGTAGCCCTTCCCACTGATGGGGCAGGTTGATGCTGTGTTTCCTGTTCCTGGTTGTGTTTCCCCGCCCTGTGTATATAACTTGTGTTTTGTGTAGAAATAAAAGGAGTTGACTTCCTGTCTTAAGAAGAGTCTGATACTATCTTATTTCCTGCATGATCAGCGGGTGTAGTCCGTGGATGGTGTTCGGACAGGGAAGCTGGAGTATAACAGAGATACCCAAGTGGGGTCTGGGTACCGGTTTTGTTACAAAGGAATTAATTTTGGATTTACTAGATTTTATGTTAAATTATAAATTTCCAACTCCTTGGTGCAAATGATCAAAAAACCAGGGCCAGGTCAATGGGGGCTCCATGGGCACCGGCCTATGTGTGTTTGCATCTGGGGGTATGGGAACAAGAAATAAATAGTTTATTGTGTAAGGGGGGATGTGATCTCCGTGTAGAATACGTAAGGGGGGATGTGATCTCCATGTAGAATACGTAAGGGGGGGATGTGATCTCTGTGTAGAATACGTAAGGGGGGGATGTGATCTCCGTGTAGAATACATAAGGGGGGGATGTGATCTCCGTGTAGAATACATAAGGGGGGGATGTGATCTCCGTGTAGAATACATAAGGGGGGGGATGTGATCTCCGTGTAGAATACATAAGGGGGGGATGTGATCTCCGTGTAGAATACATAAGGGGGATATGATCTCCATGTATAATACATAAGGGGGGATATGTCACAGGGAGAAAATGCAAACTCCAGACAGGTGGTGCCAGGGTTGGGATTCGAACCAATGACCTTAGTAGGGCCAGGTGGAAGTGCTAACCATTTAGCCACTGTGCTGCCCCTATACACACACCAAACTACAGTCAGTGGGCCAAGTCCAGCCAGCTGCAGGATTCTGATGTAAGGGAGAGTTTGATGGGGACTCATTAAGTGGATACCCTGATAGAAAGGGGCTCCAAAGGGGACTCTGATGTAAGTGGGGACACGGATATAAGGAGGTTCTAATGGGAACTCTAATGGTGTCAAGTTAATCTGGAATTTTCCTGCTTGGTTTAAGTTTTTTTTTTCTCTGGCTTCAGGAGTAGGGGGCACCATTGGCAAAGCAAAATGTTTGGCTGATATTGCCAGTAGACAACGTCCCATCATTAATGTCGATGGGAGGACGAGGGCCCCCCCCGTCCTCTGGCGGCGATGGGAGGACGAGGGCCCCCCCCGTCCTCTGGCGGCGATGGGAGGACGAGGGCCCCCCCCGTCCTCTGGCGGCGATGGGAGGACGAGGGCCCCCCCCGTCCTCTGGCGGCGATGGGAGGACGAGGGCCCCCCCGTCCTCTGGCGGCGATGGGAGGACGAGGGCCCCAAGAGCCAGATAAAGTCAAGCAAAAGGCCACTTCCAGCCCTGGAGCCTCCATTTGGAGACCCTTGTCCTAAATCAAATTATATTAACCCAAAATAAAACCTTATTTGTGAATTTAAAATTTGATTTGTTCATTTATATAACCGTAAAATAGGGCCTGTGGCCCTCGTAATGAAAGGTTTGTAGAGCCCCACTACATAAAATGTACTCAGGAGGAATGTGGAAGTACAGACGGTGGATAAATCAAATTACAACACCCATCAAAGCAGGATTACATAATGTAGATTAACTTGAATGCTGATCTCGGGGCAAACAGCTCAATACACAAATGAAATGCATACATGGGAGCAGTTTTACCTGCAACACTTGTGTCCTGCGTTCCAGTTCTGAGGTGGACCCAGTCCTTCTAGACTGTAGAGGCGGCCCCTAACCTGACATTTATTATTATTAATTTCATGATTGCGATGAGTTAACACAACACTAGTTATATGATTTCCTATACATTGAATGCGGGATCACACTTGTGCGGTATATCGCATGTAATTCTCACCACCACCACCACTCCTGTACAAATCACATGCGATTTGCATGCGGTGCGATCGGAGTCGTACATTTTGCACCAAAAATGTGCAGGACCCTTTTTTTGGTCAGTACTATAACCAGATCACATGGATATTCACACCTATGTGATCCGACTCTGCACATCGCACCGCGTTTTGCAGACCGCTTTCGGGGTGTTAACACACACCTGCAGCGCTTCGCATGAACTGGATGCGATTGTGATGCGGTGCGGAACTGGCACAGACACCGCTGCAAATCCCGCACCGCATCCGTGTGAACCCGGGCTAAAGTGTTATTGCAGCAGCTCATTTACTTTTTGTGGTAGCGCACATGGTTTTCCTGTATCACAACAAAGCCCAACCCACCGCCCCAAACAATGCGGCTAAGAAAGCATTGGCATTGTGCGCAGGGGCAGACTGACAACTCATGGGGCCCCCAGGCAATAGGGGATCATGGGGCTCCTGTGTCCTTGCCCAAACTCAAAAAAGCCTATGAAAAAGGTACCAGGGGCATCTCATGGGGCCCCCTACTGACCCCGAGCCCTCGGGCAGTGCCAGAGCAGGGGCAGACTGACAACTCATGGGGCCCCTGGGCAATAGGGAAACATGGGGCCCCCGAGTCCTTGCCCAGACTCAAAAAAGCCTATGAAAAAAAAAAAAAGGTACCAGGGGCATCTCATGGGGCCCCCTACTGACCCCGAGCAGTACCTGAGTTTCCAAATGGTCAGTCCGCCCGATTGTGCAAGTTCTGCGCCAGGGGGAGGGGGGGGGGGGGTGTCGAACCATTACCCTCACACTATGGGGGGGGGGGGTTTGATTTACTAAAATCAGTGCAGGTGTACCTAGTAACCAGTTTCTACCTTCCCCCTGGTTCACATCTGTGTGGTTGGTGCCGCTAAGGATCCACACAAAAATCCGTGCACCCACACAGAAGAATGCGGACCAGCGGGTGGGTGCCATTAATTCTAATGGCACGCCACCCGCACCAGAAATCGCAACCATACTGGGAACCAAGATTCCCCTGCGGGCTACGTTTTTCAAAGTGTCCCGGGGCACGGGAATCCATTCAAATGAATGGGCTCTTGTGCCCTGTAAAATGCAGCTCACAGCAACGCAGAAACGTGAAGCTGACCTTCAGCTTGTTCAGTTAAGCTTTGACAATAGTACCTGGAAGCTGCACCAGATTCTGTGGAAGTAATTATGCCCCATTCTTGGTGTCAGTGGAAGAAACTGTGCCCTGTTGGTGTCAATGGAAAAAAAAAAATCTGTGTCCTGTTGGTGTCAATGGCAGGAATTACGCCTCGAGGGCCAGATAAAAGCAAGCAAAGGGCCACATCCAGTCCCAGGCCTGCAGTTTGGAGACCACTGGTCTACACCTTCGTGACCAGTGCACTACTATAAATAGTTGACAGCCACACAACAGCTCATTCTCTGTACATTGCTAGGAACGAAGTGAGTGGGTTTAGTATGCTACCATGGATTGTATCAAATCCCATAAATATTGGAATCCTGATGCCAGTTTTCCATTTTCTGGCACCAACATGGCAGCATAATGTGGTAGACCAATACCTAGGTTCCAGGGTGGAGACCATAAGCTAGGTGTTATGCGAGTAAATAGATACAAAACAAGTCACTTTTAACCATTTGCTGCCCGCCCTATGGCCGAATGGCGGCTGGCAAATGTCATCAGCATTCCGGGTGGACGCTATATGGCATCCTCCCGCACATGCGCAGATTGCGCTTCTGCAGCGCGATCTGTCACCGGCCGTGTACCTCGGACACGGCCGATGACAGATCCGAGTATCGGCCCCCGTTGCCAGTACCATGTGACCAATCACAGCAGGTCACATGACAGTTGTATACAATGGATGGCTTCATTCATGCCATCCATTGTATACTAGTGCCTAGCTGTGAATGGTCACAGCGAGCACATGCACATGTCAAAAAAAAAAAAAAATTATATACTGATCACTTCCCCAAAGTAGTACAATGTTACTATGGTAACATTGTACTACTTTGGTCATAGTGAAATATGAAAAAAAAAATTTAATACAAAATAAAAAAAAAATATTTTTTTTCATACTGTCACCATTGTCTCTGATCACCGCCATGCCAGTTATATGATGACGCTGTACTGCACTGGTGACCGTACGTAAAAAAACAAAAAAACAAAAATAACTTAGTGAAACTAATTTTTTAAATTTTTTCCTTTTCCCAAAAAAAAAAATACAACTTCAAAAAACTCGCCATGCCTTTTATGAAGTACGTCAGACTGTCTACTCTGCAAAAAGGGGTCATTTGGGGGATATCTGTACTATTCTGACATTCTTGGACCTCAAGAAAATAGATTGGCTGTCAGTACTTCAGGATTGATCAATATTCAGATCTATACCATAGTTTGTGAACTCTATAACTTTCCTACAAAATACATCCTAATTTGGGTTATTTTCACCAAAGACATGTAGCAGAATACATCTCGGCCTAAATTTATGAAGAACAATTATTTATTCGCAAACTTTATAACAGAAACAAAGAAAAATGTGTTTTTTTCAAAAGTTTTGGTCTTTTTTGTTAATTTAGCAAAAAATAAAAACCCCAGCGGTGATTAACCTCCTTGGCGGTGTTCCCGAGTGTAGCTCGGGGTAGAATTTCTATACCAAGAACGATAACCCCGAGCTACACTCGGGCTTACCATGCAGCGTTCTCTGGGGGTCCCTGCAGCACTTACCTTGTCCTTTGCTCCCACGATGTTTCCCCTGCAGCGTCCCCGTCCATCTCCTCCGGCGGATGCCGGCATCTGGCTTCCGTGTTCCGGTCCCCGTGACGTCGGAACGTTCGGGCGGCGGAACCGGCGGGAAATTTGAAATTTTTTAAAAATGACATTTTTGCTGTCATTGCTGTTTCACTGCATTTCACATACATTTTGTCCCCACTGCTTTGTCCGGCGCCCTGCCTGCATTTTGACTGTTCTTTCTGCCTGGAAACTTAGAAAAGTCCATGGCGGCCAAAAAGCATCCCTTTACATCAAAAGCGGTTTTAGAACAGCGATAGTAAATCAGAACCACTTGCAGAATTGAGTGATAATGATTTGTGGGGAAATTCGTCATCAGACACTGAAAACGATTTTGCGACTTTGCTCAGCGATGTGCGAATTTGCCTCTGTATTTCAAATTTCAGTGTTTTTGGTTTGATTATATTATTGAATTAAATTTAATATTATAATATTTTTTATGATTATTTATTAAATTATCATTTATGATTTCGTGTTTCAAGTTTTATCATATCCGGAATGTTTAAGAGACTCTTTTTCAGATAGATTTCAGTGAGTTATTCCTAAAAATTACAGCCTACAATTAAAAACTACACATTTCCATGCAAAAAAATGGTACCGCTTTCAGCACAAAATTCCTCACATGATCATACTGCCAGGGAGGTTAAACACCACCAAAAGAAAGCTGTAGTTGTGTGAAGAAAATGATAAAATTTTAGTTTGGGTACAATGTTGTATGACCGCGCAATTGTCATTCAAAGTGTGAGAGCGCTGAAACCTGAAAACTGGCCTGGGCAGGAAGGTGTAAAATTGCCCGGTATTGAATTGGTTAAACTAGTGTACATCCGTGGAACGGCTCAAAACTACAGTACCTAAAAATCTTCATAGGCGGCGCTTTAAGCCCGGGTTCACACTGATGCGGGGTAGAATTGACAGTGTTTTTAGTGCGAATTCCGCACCGCATCAGAATCGCACCCCAATCATGCAAACCGCTGCAGGTGTGTATGTTAACAACACCCCGAAAACGGTCTGCAAAACACGGTGCGATGTGCAGAATTGGATTGCATAGATGTGAACACCTATGCAATCCGATTCTAGTGCGGACCAAAAACAAGGGTCCTGCACATTTTTGGTGCGGTGCGATCTGACCCATACAAAATGTATGGCTGCAGTCGCACTGCACACAATTTGCATGGAATGCCGTGCGGTTCCTGTACGAATCACATGCGATGTACCGCACCGCACATATGTGAACCCAGGATAAACGCCTTTACAGGTTACCACTTCAGTGTTACACAGGGAGGTCTGGTGCTAGAAGTGATGCTCCTGCTATACCGTTCACGATTCCTCACATGTGCGGTGCAAACACCATTCACATATGCATGCGTGACCTACGTATGCGTAAAATAATTCAGCTGCAATCGGAAATTAAAATGTCTCAAAGATTTTTAATTTTTTTTCCCCAAAGAAATAGCCCCTCGTCCAACTCACAAACAAATTAGACAGTTCTACTAGTCTGGCTCTGGGATTTCTGGGGTTATTGATTTAAACTACAGGAGCCCAGGGGTGGGCAACTGTGGCCCTCCAGCTGTTGAACTACAAGTCCCATCATGCCTCTGGGAGTCATGCTTGTAACTGTCAGTTTTGCAATGCGTCATGGGACTTGTAGTTCTACAACAGCTGAAGGGCCGGTTGCCCATTCCTGCAATACACCCATTTTAATGCAAGCGCTCAAATGCCAAAGAGAACCAAAAACCAGACATGGCTGGTGGTTAGAAATGAACACCATCAGCTAATCCAATATAGACGAGACGATCGGTTACAACACTTGGCGGTTTCTCTCAGCTGTTCATTTTAAAAAAAAAAAAAAAAAAAAAAAAAAAAAAAAAAAAAAAAAGGGACCTTTACAGGAGTTATTCTGCTTTTGAAGCCCATCTCCATTCAAACACAGAGGTCCCGGTCACAGGCTTGTGGTAAACGGCTGACATGGATTACACAACACCAACACTGGGGTGACGGCTCAGAACAGCCTGGAGGAACACCTGTTTATAGGAGGAGGAAACTGGTTTCCCAGCTTTCCATTGCTCGTGTAAATGGTGAAAGACAGGCCTGGAGTTTGTAACCTCTGGCCTAACATTTGGGTTGGAAGGGGCCTGGGGGCACATCTTGTAGGTTTAAATTCTCCATATAGATAAGAGGCAACATTTAGCAGTTCTACCGGTTGTAAGGACAAGTCAAACCTTTTCCAGGATTTGCAGAACAGAGCAAACATTCACGTCACAGCACTACCAAGGAGGAGGTGTATATCTACTGACACACCATGTTCACCGTTTAGAGAAAAACAAAAATTAATGTACGTTTTTGAAATTTTATATTACACACAAATAAAAAAATAAACATATACACACACATTTGTTAATATTAAGTATACACACTGATTAAAAAGTGTTCCTTTAAGGGACTCATGCTAGACTCTGCTACTTACCTGACCGGATCAATATCCCAGGAGTTTAACAACCCCCTCTGCTCAAAAAAATTAATCAGTTTCAGCTGCTTTGGTGCTAATGAAATTACCAACAGATGCACTAGATGGGCAACAATGAGACGACCCCCATAACAGGAAATGATTTTACAGGTGGAGGCCACTGACATTTTTTTTCCCTACTCATCTTTTGATTGTTTTTCACTAGTTTTGCATTTGGCTAGGGTCAGTGTCACTACTGGTAGCATGAGGCCATACCTGGACCCTACAGAGGTTGGACAGGCAGTCCAACTCCTCCAGGATGGCACATCAATACCTGCCATTGCCAGAAGGTTTGCTGTGTCTGCCAGCACAGTCTCAAGAGCATGGAGGAGATTCCAGGAGACAGGCAGTTCATCTAGGAGAGCTGGACAGGGCCGTAGAAGGTCCTTAACCCATCAGCAGGACCGGTATCTGCTCCTTTGTGCAAGGAGGAACAGGATGAAATCTGCCAGAGCCCTACAAAATGACCTCCAGCAGGCTACTGGTGGGAATGTCTCTGACCAAACAATCAGAAACAGACTTCATGAGGGTGGCCCAAGGGCCCGACGTCCTCTAGTGGGCCCTGTGCTCACTGCCCGGCACCATAGAGCTGGATTGGCATTTGCCATTGAACACCAGAATTGTCAGGTCCACCACTGGCACCCTGTGCTTTTCACAGATGAGAGCAGGTTCCCCCTGAGCACATGTGACAGATGTGAAAGGGTCTGAAGAAGCCGTGGAGAACGTTCTGCTGCCTGTAACATGGTTCAGCATGACTGTATTGGTGGTGGGTCAGTGACGGTCTGGGGAGGCATATCCATGGAGGAACGCACAGACCTCTACAGGCTAGACAATGGCACCCTAACTGTCATTCGGTATCAGGATGAAATCCTTGGACCCATTGTCAGACCCTACGATGGTGCAGTGGGTCCTGGGTTCCTCCTGGTGCACAATAATGCCCGGCCTCATGTGGGGAGAGTATGCAGGCAGTTCCTGAAGGATGAAGGAATTGATACCATTGAATGGCCCCCACGCTCGCCTGACCTAAATCCAATAGAACCCCTCTGGGATGTCATGTTTCGGTCCATTTGACGCCAGGTTGCACCGCAGACTGTCCAGCTCAGTGATGCCCTGGTCCAGATCTGGGAGGAAATCCCCCAGGACACCATGCGTGGTCTCGTTAGGAGCCTCCCCCGACGTTGTCAGGCATACATACAAGCACGTGGGGGCCATACAAACTACTGAGGACCATTCTGAGTTGCAGCAATGACATTTCAGCAAAATGGACTCACCTGCTGCATCATTTTTTTCATTTTGATGAGAATGATTGACCTACAGCAGGCTGAATTCAAAGACACCCTGAAAATCAAACGATGGGGCATCCTTATGTTCCTAACACATTACCCCATCCATATCAGTATAGAGATCCAGCAGATTTTTTTCCCCCATTGAGATCTGGTTTTCAAAGTCTTCCCTTCATTTTTTTGAGCAGTATGTGCAATACATACACACACATACAGTTGTGTTCAAAATAGTGTGTTGAAAAAAAGTGAATAAAGCTGAAAGTCCTTCTAATCGCTTTTATTTCCATCCACACAAATGCATTGGGAACACAACACATTCTATTCCAAATCACAACATGAAGAAAAATACATCAAATTTGTGTTGTTCCTCTAAAAAAATGGAAGTAAAGTGATTAGACGGTTCAAAAAAAAAAAAAAAAAAAAAAAAAAAAAATCGCAGTGTTTGAGTTTGTAAAGATGAATACAAATATTCACTATATAAACTGAGAAATGTTTGAAGATTTTGCTTTCCTTTGAATGACTTCATGAATATTTGGTTGTAGTCGCACTGTTTCTGAGAACTGCTGTACATCTGTGTTGCATGGAGTCCCCCAACTTCTGGCCCCTGTGATCAGGTATTCCAGTCCAGGATGATTGGACCACATTCCACAGTTCTTCTCTATTTCCTGGTTTTGCCTCAGAAACGGCATTTTTTGTGTCACCCCACAAGTTTTCTATTGGATGAAGATCCGGGGATTGGGCTGGCCACTCCGTAACGTCCATCTTGTTGGTCTGGAACCAAGATGTTGTACGGTTACTGGTGTGTTTGGGGTCGTTGTCTTGTTGGAACCCCCATTTCAAGGGCATTTCCTCTTCAGCATAAGGCAGCATGACCTCTTCAAGTATTCAAACTGATCCATGATCCCTGGTATGCGATAAATAGGCCCAACACCGTAGTATGAGAAACATCCCCATATCATGATGCTTGCACCACCATGCTTCACAGTCTTCACAGTGTACTGTGGCTTGAATTCAGTGTTTGGGGGTCGTCTGACAAACTGTCTCCGCCCACTAGACCCAAAAAGAACAATCTTACTTTCATCAGTCCACAAAATGTTGCGCCATTTCTCTTTAGGCCGGTCAATGTGCTCTTTGGCAGATTGTAACCTCTTCAGCACGTCTTTTTCCCAACAGTGGGACTTTGCGGGGACTTCTTGCAGATAGCTTGGCTTCACATAGGCGTCTTCTAATTGTAACAGTCCTCACAGGGAACGTCACACCTTCTTTCATCTTCCTGGAGCTGATTGTTGGCTGAGTCCGCCCCATTTTGACTATTCTTCTATCCATTCCAATGGTAGTTTTTCAATTTCTTCCACGTCTTTCAGGTTTCGGTTGCCATTTTAAAGCATTTGCGATCATTTTAGCTGAGCAGCCGATCATTTTCTGCACTTCTTTATATGTTTTCCCCTCTCCAATCAACTTTTTAATCAAGGTACGCTGTTCTTCTGAACAATGTCTGGAACGACCCATTTTCCTCAGAATTTCAGAGAGAAATGCACTGTAACCAGCATGTACAACATTTGCTGCCTTCCTTCCTTAAATAAGGGCAATAACTGCCACCGGTTTTTCACAGAATGAATGAACTCACTAATAGAACTCCACACTGCTATTATTTTGAACACGCCCCTTTCAATGAGTGATTCAATGACACAGAATCAGCAGCATGCATGTCATGACTGTTGGGTCTGTTGGATTTCTATTACTCTACTACACCTGCTAGGAAATTATTTGCCATGTAGAAATATCATTTCCACCAAAAACAGTGATTGATCCGGTTAGTGATGTCTGACTGCTATTATTTTGAACACAACTGTATATACACACACGAGCCTGCAAAGCGTTGCACACCTACAATCTCCTCTGTACAGGCTGTCAGAGTCAGGAAGTCACGATGGACTACAAAAGCACCGATTACTGAACTCGCAGCCTATTGAGAACTACAAGTCTGTTTGCCGCAGTGGCAGATGGGACTTGTAGCTTTTTTCATCCGCAGACCCATGAATGCATGATGAGGCTGTGCGGGCCAACTCTAAATGCAACAGCGGTTGGAACCCTTGCACACTGTAATGGAGAATGGCTCAAGGGGGTTACTTAGGAGCAGGTAACACATTAGTCAAGGTGAACTTAGCCAGTAAAGCTATCAGAGGAGGGAACACCTTCAGGGGATAAGTCAACAGGCACGGTTTTCCTGCATTTGAAAAGTCTCAGCCCAACCCCACCCTAACGTGCCTTTGAAAGGAAAATGTAGCCTCTAATTGAGCAATATTCTTTGTAGTTCAAACTTCAAAAACTCAAAGCACTGTAAAATTAAAAGAAAAAAAAAAAAACACTGCTGGAAAGTCTGAGCCTTGGATACTGCACACGCACACCTTGATACATCCAACTTCACATCACAGCCCTACCTTTTGATTCCAGTAGTGGAGCAGAGGATGGGAGTTGGAGGAGGTCTGGAGAAAGCCCTGCATTAGAGTCATGAGCGGCCATGATGCAGGTGAGCCCGCCGCTTTCACCGTACCAGCTAATGACATCATGCTTCCTGGCCCTAGATCAGTGGTTCTCAACCTTCCTAATAGTGCCCCATCGTTGGTGTCAGTGGGAGGAATAGTGCCCCATCGTTGGTATTAGTGACACCAATGATGGGGCACCATTCCTCCCACTGATACCAATGATGGGGCACTATTCCTCCCACTGACACCAATGATGGGGCACTATTCCTCCCACTGACACCAATGATGGGGCACTATTCCTCCCACTGACACCAATGATGGGGCACTATTCCTCCCACTGATACCAATGATGGGGCACTATTCCTCCCACTGACACCAATGATGGGGCACTATTCCTCTCACTGACACCAATGATGGGGCACTATTCCTCCCACTGACACCAATGATGCGGCACTATTCCTCCCACTGACACCAATGATACTTACCTTGCGGACTCCTGCTCCAGCCTGGGCTCACTCCCTCCCTCTCCCCTCTACAGCCAATATACCTGGCTGCAGCAGCACCATCTGCACAGTAGAGACACTTACCGGGTCAGCTGTCTTCCTTCTCCGGCAGCTCCCTCACTATCTTCTTGCTGCCTCTCAGCTCCTCTTCAGGCTCCACCTCCTCGCCGGTGATTGGCCACCTGAGTGCCTCTCCTGAGCTACAGTTGCGCCGGCCAATCACCGTCAAGGAGGCGGAGCTGTTGAGTGATCCCAGGGGTGTGGCCAGATGACAGAGGCAGCATGTCATCCTGCCCACACATGGCAGTCCAGGGAAATGTGGGCGAATCTGCATGTGGGCGGACCCACCTGGAGACTGAGAGGAACGGCGTCTCTGTTCCTATGACCAATCGGAAATATGTGTTTTCCCGATGGTCTTAGGCGATCCCTGTGAAAGGGTCATTCAACCCCCAAAGGGGTCACGATCCACAGGTTGAGAACCGCTGTCCTAGGTGATCGGTTATGGCGTTGGTGGCCAACCAACCTAGGGTTGCCAACTCATCCCTTTAAAACCAAACACAGGATCTGGGGCTTATTTATTGCAGATAAGGCACGGAGTTTAATTACCACCTTAACAGCAACAGAACTTGTGTTGTTCATGTTTTTGGGTTTAAAGGGATGAGGTGGCAACCCTAAACTGACCGACACCATGGTAAACTATGACAATGATCCAGGGCAAACTGGGTCCCACGCTCACAGCACCCCAATTGAGAAACGCTGGTCAAAAAGGACCAAAAATGGTAGCGAGTGATAGCCGATGCACTACAGTGACAGCCATGATCTTCTTGCTGATGTTCTGCGGGAGTGCGCTTTCCCCTTTGCACACTGACCACGGGTAGGGGGTCACTCACTTGGCGTCATTTAAAGAACTTTAATTTTATAATGAATACAAGGTGCTCTCTGATTGGACAAGGTGGACTTCATGATGCCAACACCCGTCCGCTCCACTTTTTTCAGCGATACAATACATTCTATGGACAAAGTACAAGGCATTCTATGAATGGCAGCAGGGTGACCCCCCCTGTGGCGAGTGTGCTGAGAGAAAGCCGATTGCCACAATCTTTGGTTCCTGCTGGTGTTTTGTGCAATCGATGTAGTAGTGCCGACCAATACAGTGAGTCAGCTTCTCTAATGGCCCTTCAGGAATGAGCTCTGTGTAGTTACATTGTGCCAGGCTGGACCAAAGCATGCAAGCCAGATTTTTGGATTTCAGCACTAAAGTCGTTGTGGTCCTCAAATAAAAGATGAGCAAAGCATATCCCGTTACATTGTCCACTTGCCTCAATCCAAAGTACCTAGAAAGATTCCCATCTAGAGTCACTTCTGACGGTCTGTGCTGACACCATAGAATCCTGGGGGATGGCCCTACACCGCCTCCAGCACACAATTGATGGATAGCCTCAGCTGTGCACGTTTCCCTAAAATACAGTAGGGGGGTTGTCTATTCCTGCCGTACAGGTCTCAGATTACACTCAGTGCCTTGTTCTTTGCTGCACAGTGTGCGACATCAGATTCCTCCCTACCTTTGAAGCGGAGATGCTGTTTAAAATACACTTACCGGCCACTTTATTAGGTCCACCTGTTCCATTGCTTGGTAACACAAATTGCTAATCAGCCAGTCACTTGGCAGCAACTCAATGCATTTAGGCATCTAGACATGAAGACGACTTACTGAAGATCAAACAGAGCATCAGAATGGGGGAAAAAAGGGGAATTGACTTTGAATGTGGCATGGTTGTTGGTGCCAGACGGGCTGCTCTGAGCATTTAAAAAAACTGCTGATCTCCTGGGATTTTCACACACAACCATCTCTAGGGTTTACAGAGAATGGTCCGAAAAAGAGGAAATATCCAGTGAGTGGCAGTTGTGTGGGAGGAAAAGGTCTTGTTGATGTCAGAGAATGGGCAGACTGGTTACTGCAACATTCAGATGGTAGAGTCATAATTTGGCGTAAACAACATGAAAGCATGGATCCATCCCGCCTTGTATCAATGCGACCCCCAGGTTGAGAACCGCTGGTGTAGGGGATCCATCTTGCCTTGTATCAATGGTTCAGGCTGGTGGTGGTGGTGTGGTGGATCCATCCTGCCTTGTATCAACAGTTCAGGCTGGTGGTGGTGTCATGGTGTAGGGCAGCGGTTCTCAACCTGGGGGTCGCGACCCCTTTGGGGGTCGAACGACCATTTCCCAGGGGTCGCCTAAGACCATCGGAAAACACATATTTCCGATGGTCTTAGGAACCGAGACACCGCTGCTGTCTCCGGCGATGTGTGGGCGGGATGATATGCTGCCCCTGTCACCGCCTCCTCGCCGCTGATTGGCCACCGGAACTGTAGCTCAGGAGAGGCACACAGGCGGCCAATCACCGGCGAGAAGGTGGAGCTTGGAGAGGAGGAGCCGAGCGGCAGCGCGCGGAGATCGAAGAAGATCGAGGGAGCTGCAGGAACGAGTGAAGAGAGAGGCCAGAGAAGGAAGACAGCTGACAGGTAAGTGCAAATTTTGCTGCTGCAGCCAGGTATGCAGGCTGTAGATGGGAGAGGGAGAGCGAGCCCAGGCTGGAGCAGGAGTCAGCAAGGTAAGTATCATTGGTGTCAGTGGAAGGGATAGTGCCCCATCATTTGTGTCACTAATACCAACGATGGGGCACTATTCCTCCCCCCACCGACGCCAACGATGGGGCGCTACTCCTCCCCCCACCGACGCCAACGATGGGGCGCTACTCCTCCCCCCACCGACGCCAACGATGGGGCGCTACTCCTCCCCCCACCGACGCCAACGATGGGGCGCTATTCCTCCCCCCACCAACGCCAACGATGGGGCGCTATTCCTCCCCCCACCGACGCCAACGATGGGGCGCTATTCCTCCCCCCACCGACGCCAACGAGGGGGCGCTATTCCTCCCCCCACCGACGCCAACGAGGGGGCGCTATTCCTCCCCCCACTGACGCCAACGATGGGGCGCTATTCCTCCCCCTGCAAAATTACAGTTATGAAGTAGCAACGAAAATAATTTTATGGTTGGGGGTCACCACAACATGAGGAACTGTATTAAGGGGTCGCGGCATTAGAAAGGTTGAGAACCACTGGTGTAGGGGATCCATCTTGCCTTGTATCAACGGTTCAGGCTGGTGGTGGTGGTGGTGTCACGGTGTGGGGGATCCATCCTGCCTTGTATCAATGGTTCAGGCTGGTGGTGGTGGTGTCATGGTGTGGTAGATCCATCCTGCCTTGTATCAACGGTTCAGGCTGGTGGTGGTGGTGTCATGGTGTGGTGGATCCATCCTGCCTTGTATCAACAGTTCAGGCTGGTGGTGGTATCATGGTGTGGGGGAGATTTTCTTGGCACACTTTGGGCCCCTTAGTACCAATTGAGTATTGTTTAAATGCCACGGCCTACCTGAGTATTGTTGCTGACCATGTCCATCCCTCTATGACTCCAGTGTCCCCATCTTCTGATGGCTCCTTCCAGCACGATAATGCCCCATGTCACAAAGCTCAAATCATCTCACACTGGTTCTTGGATATAATGAGATGATTGAACTCCAATGGCCTCCAGTCACCAGATCTCCATCCAATAGAGCACCTTTGGGATGTGGTAGAACGGGATGTGGTGCACGTATGTGCAGAAGACAAATCTGCAGCAACCATGTGATGCTATCATGTCAGTATGGACCAAAATCTCTTGAGGAACATTTCCAGCACCTTGTTGAATCTATGCCACGAAGAACGAAGGCAGTTCTGAAGGCAAAGGGGAGGGGGTGCAACCCGGTACTAGCAAGGTGTACCTAATAAAGTGGCCGGTGGGTGTGCTTTAGAGGGATGGATACAGATAAACAGGTACAATTTCTATAGGAGAATTAGTTTCATCTCTTCCCTTCATTAGGTATATATAGGTCAAGTGCATCGCCTTACAAGAAAAGCAGTCAGTATATAGACATAGAAAAAAAAAATTCTTGTGCACAATAGTGAATGTATAAAGTTCCAGATCTTGACACGACTTCTACTTTCAATACTATATCTTCATACGACATCGCAGTGTTCCTCCACCAACACCCAAGTTGTGCTCTTACCTGGAGCTTTTTGACATCACATTATACAATGTTTGTCACACCACGCTTGTGTCCACTAAAAATGGGACAAAAGATACAAGTTCCTCTGTTGGCACTCCTTCCCTCAACGGGCTTTAAATCTTGTCCACCTGCTCCCCAGCGATCTTTAAAATATTTTTTTGTGTGTTTGGTTGCTCTCGGGATCTATCTATATAGGTGGGTTTACAACTACTTCATGAATTTTGCATCCAGTGGTCTCTCTGTAGTTGAACATAACTATTCATTTGCCTTCATTTTAAAAACTAAAGAAAACCCACTGCATTAAAAAAAATACACATTTTAGGTATGCTCACCTTAACTAAAATATAGATGCACAATCTATAAACAGTTGTTTTGCTGATTGGAGTAAACGCAAAGATAATACAGAGAAAAGAAAAAAATTTACTGTATTTTTCACTCCATAAGACACACTTCTCTCCCCCCCAAAGAAAAATGGGGGAAAGGTTTGTGCATCTTATGAAGTGGCTGGCCTGGTATTCCCACCGCCATGTTAGAATACTGGGCCAGTCGCTGTGCTCTACTGTGCAGAAGAACCTTCTCCTCCTTCCTACCTCCATCGCCCGTCTTCTCTCCCCGCCATCTTCAGTGTGGGCACCTGGCTGTGACAGCTTGCAGCTTCACAGCCGAGTGCCCACAGCATATGCGAGTAGCGCTGCCCTTTGTGAATGGCCCCGTAGTCTTGTGGGACCTGTCACGTGTCCCAGAAGACTACAGGGAGGGAGGGAGGACAACTCCACAGAAGTGGGAGCGGGTACCTGTCAAATACAGGTACCCGCCCCCCTCCCCAAAAACGTCCGCAGTCCCTGGTCATCCCCTGCACCAGGTCCGCAGTCCCTGGTCATCCCCTGCACCAGGTCCGCAGTCTCCGGTCATCCCCTGCACCAGGTCCGCAGTCTCCGGTCATCCCCTGCACCAGGTCCGCAGTCTCCGGTCATCCCCTGCACCAGGTCCGCAGTCTCCGGTCATCCCCTGCACCGCCTCCGCAGTCTCCGGTCATCCCCTGCACCGCCTCCGCAGTCTCCGGTCATCCCCTGCACCGCCTCCGCAGTCTCCGGTCATCCCCTGCACCGCCTCCGCAGTCTCCGGTCATCCCCTGCACCGCCTCCGCAGTCTCCGGTCATCCCCTGCACCGCCTCCGCAGTCTCCGGTCATCCCCTGCACCGCCTCCGCAGTCTCCGGTCATCCCCTGCACCGCCTCCGCAGTCTCCGGTCATCCCCTGCACCGCCTCCGCAGTCTCCGGTCATCCCCTGCACCGCCTCCGCAGTCTCCGGTCATCCCCTGCACCGCCTCCGCAGTCTCCGGTCATCCCCTGCACCGCCTCCGCAGTCTCCGGTCATCCCCTGCACCGCCTCCGCAGTCTCCGGTCATCCCCTGCACCGCCTCCGCAGTCTCCGGTCATCCCCTGCACCGCCTCCGCAGTCTCCGGTCATCCCCTGCACCGCCTCCGCAGTCTCCGGTCATCCCCTGCACCGCCTCCGCAGTCTCCGGTCATCCCCTGCACCGCCTCCGCAGTCTCCGGTCATCCCCTGCACCGCCTCCGCAGTCTCCGGTCATCCCCTGCACCGCCTCCGCAGTCTCCGGTCATCCCCTGCACCGCCTCCGCAGTCTCCGGTCATCCCCTGCACCGCCTCCGCAGTCTCCGGTCATCCCCTGCACCGCCTCCGCAGTCTCCGGTCATCCCCTGCACCGCCTCCGCAGTCTCCGGTCATCCCCTGCACCGCCTCCGCAGTCTCCGGTCATCCCCTGCACCGCCTCCGCAGTCTCCGGTCATCCCCTGCACCGCCTCCGCAGTCTCCGGTCATCCCCTGCACCGCCTCCGCAGTCTCCGGTCATCCCCTGCACCGCCTCCGCAGTCTCCGGTCATCCCCTGCACCGCCTCCGCAGTCTCCGGTCATCCCCTGCACCGCCTCCGCAGTCTCCGGTCATCCCCTGCACCGCCTCCGCAGTCTATTGGTTCAGAATGGTTTCTCGTTTTCGTCCTCTAAAATCTAGGTGTCTTAAGAGGCGAAAAATACGGTAAGTTGCGCTACTTGTAAGTGAACCCAGCACCCCAGTGCAGCAAGGTCACAGTGTCATACTGAGGCATCAAGCTGCTCACGTGTAGCACTTTTAGTGATGAGCACAGTTGGGTCCAGCAATATAAACCAGCAATAGGAAAAACAACTCAAATTCGGTATTATGAAGGTTTAATATGAAGATCATACAAATATAAAAAGGAAGACGAGGAAAAGGGAAGCAAGATGATAAAAACAGACATTGGACAGACACCAGAGAGGCGTTTAAGGTCACCGAGCCCGGGAGCGGGTATTTGTGCGCCTGATGGGGGTGGGGTTTTTGGGTGTGTCAGCTTCACTCAGCTCCGCCTCCAGGTCTAATAAATAAAAGGGGTGCAAGGATTGGTAAGGCAGTTTCACTAGAAAATAAAACCACTCAATGTGGGGGATTTACTAAAACCAGAGCACTCAGAATCTGGTCCAGCTGTGCATGGGGGCCAATCAGCTTCTAACTTCAGCTCTTTCAATTACGCTTTGACAATAAAACCTGGAAGCTGATTGGTTTCTATGATTTTGCACGCTCTAGTTTTAGTAAATCTCCCCCAATGTTTCCTTTTAGTGACACTCACCAGATTCCTCATCACTGGAGAAGGTAACTGTCACTTTCCTCTGTGGTCTCCTTGGGGCGCGAGTTTTGGGAGTCTGGAACTCGCTCTCTTCATTTACCTTCTGCGATCTGTTCACAGACCTAAGAGGGCGCCGCTTGGCTGGGGAGAGATACATGCAGTGATGTCAAAGGTCAGTAAGGACCAGGGCAGCTATTTGTGGTAAAAATCTTTCCAATTTGACTTGGTTAAAGCTGAACTCCGCTTTAACAGACATGATTGCTTATCCCGGAGTTCCACTCAACCTATCAAAAATAAAAGTCAGCAGCTGCAAAAACTGTAGCTGCTGACTTTTAAAAAACAGCCACTTACCTGTCCCTGGGTCCAGCGGTGTGTCCCCCACAGCCCGTTTCACCAGCCACCCAGTATTCCAGGAGGCCGGCATCTTCAGTGTGGGCTCCCGACTGACAGCTTGTGGCTTCACAGCCGGGTACCCACTGCACATGTGCAAAAAGCGCTGCACTTCATGAATGGTCCTGTAGTCTTCTGGGAGCTGTCACGTGTCCAAAAAGACTACAGGGAGGGAGGGAGGGAGGACACCTTCCAATCGCCTAGGCCAGGGGTAGGCAACCTGTGGCTCTCTATCTCTTGTGGAAGTACATTTCCCATGAGGCATTGCAAAGATTACAAAACTGACAGTTACAGCTATGACTTGCAGAGACATGATGGAACTTGTAGTCCTGTGGCTCTCAGGTTGCCTACCCCTGGCCTAGGCGATCAGACCGGAAGTGGGAGCCGGTACTTGTCAAATTAGGGTACCCGTGCCCCAAAGGTGCCAATCCTTAATGGGGAGCAGTCCTTAAAGCGGAACTTCCCCTTTTGGGTGGCACGCCGCTTTAATACGGTCCCTACTTAACCTCTTCACGCTGAGCGCACGCAAATGTGCAGCCTATCGGCGCCTGGGCCTTGACACCAAGCGGCCGCACATTTGTGTGCAATTAAAAAAAAAACGTGCCGAGAGCGTGCCCTGCACAAATCCGGTACTCCGGGAAAGATCCTGATCAGAAGAGATCGGGACCTTTCTCTATCATGTGATCGCTGTGCCAGAGAATCACGGCGGTCACATGACCCTAAACCCCACCCTGCCTCCTGGCTTCTGAAACCCTTAAAGGTCCGGGAGGCGCCGGCACCAAGGGGGTTAAAGGCTGAAGCAACAATAATGGATTAGGTACAAAAGCCATGTGTAGGCTGCCCTGAATCTTGCTGTGCTTTGTCCATTTCTTACAGATCTGTGAAGTAATCCAGAGATTCCTGTAAAACTTTAAGACCGCTCACTGCTGATTTTACCTTGTGCAGGGCGACTGGTCTCATCTCTGCCCCCTCCTGTAATTTTCTGCAGGCATGTAGTGGGTGGGCCTACTGGGCCCCTCCCACAGCTTTGCTTAGAATATGTCCAGCACGGTGAAGATGTCACTGTGACTTTTACCAGGTAATTTCCTGGCGCCAACATAGCAGCATACATGTGGTAGTAGGCAGTTACGGATCAGCACCAGGAAAGGAAAATGATGGTATTTTTCCTGGTACCAAGCATACTACCACATGTAAGCTGCCATGGACTGGCATCAGGAAAGGAAAAAAACTACTTTAAGTGCTTGATATCAATTTGCAAATTCCAGGACTTACCTGGAGCATTCTTCTTCACAGCGGAAGGCGGAGGGTTTTCGCCATCTGGGATCGCCTCCTCTGGAACCATGTTCTCCAGACCTTTGTTATGACACACAGTCAGCTTGTTTTCAAACTCATCAATCATAGTCTGCAATGAGAGTTCAATCAAGGTGGTCAACAAATAATTCGTTTTTTTTTTTTGGGGGGGGGGGGGGGGGGGGGGGGAATGAGCGATATGAACATAACAGAATGTCATAGGTGGCAATGGTGTGTGGGCACAGACATGTCTCTGGAATTGCATATGAACAGCTCTCCCGGTTTCAATTATACAGAGATCGGATTTAGATATCTCAGTTAGATTGGTACTAAAAGGCTGAAGGTTATTTACCCTTATAAATAAATAATTTGCGCTAGTAAATGTGTATAAATATATAAATATATATAAAGAAATCATCAAATCATAAGTCCAGAAAAAAAATATATATATGCCAATACCACAAAAAAAATATAAAAAACTTTTTTTGCACAAAAGTTTTTTGCACTTAAAAGTTGTCTAAATATGAAAAATTTCACCAAAAAACCTTGATAATATAATGGCAGATCATCCATAAATATATCTTCAGAAACGGAAACTCTGCAACACACCGATCCTCATCACCCACTGGGCGGAGCTTGATTGATGTGACGTCATTACGTTTTTGGCTGCCAGCTACTGCGCATGTGCTGAGTAGCCAGGCTCGTTTATGTGATTGCTGTTATGCTGTTGATGCTGGTGTCGGCTGGGACACCTCTTGAGTAAGTGCAATGAGTACCTAATAAAGGAATTGGTTTTTATAATATTGCGCCATGAAGTCTTTCTGTTTCTCTCGAGTGCTTGGCATTTCCCCCCATGGATACGTTTGAAGGTGGTCCTTTATCTATTGGAGAAGTGGATTTTCGATTAACTACAAAGTTTTTCATCCTGTTATTTCGATCGATGAGGATCGGTGTGTTGCAGAGTTTCCGTTTCTGAAGATATATTTATGGATGATCTGCCATTATATTATCAAGGTTTTTTGGTGAAATTTTTCATATTTAGACAACTTTTAAGTGCAAAAAACTTTTGTGCAAAAAAAGTTTTTTATATTTTTTTTGTGGTATTGGCATATATATATTTTTTTCTGGACTTATGATTTGAGGATTTCTTTATATATATTTATACACATTTACTAGCGCAAATTATTTATTTATTGGTACACTTTATATATGGTGATTTTTTGCAGCTGGTACACTATTAGTAAGTTATATAATTTTGACCATAGGCGCTATTATTAATTTTTCTTATTTACCCTTATGCATTTCATGCATGAAGGTAAAAATCTGCATTGCTTCATTGTGCAGCTTGCTTCCCCCCCCTCCTTTCCCCCAATATGTACCCGAGCCTGATCTCAACCCAGCAATGTGCAGCTCTATTCCCTCTTCATTGGCTTACACCCCAGTGGCTCTCGCCGATGTCAATCGCAGCCAGTGAGGAGGGAGCGGGGGCAGGGCTGAGCCATGCTCTGTTTTACGGACACAGTGCCAGCTCGGGAGCGAGCATGCACAACTGCCTCCTTAATGAGGAATGGGGGGGGGGGGGGGGGCCATTAACACCGGAGAGAGAACTGAGGAGGAGGATCGGGGTTGCTTTGTGCAAAATTATTAAACAGATAAAAAGTATGTATGACAGGTTACTTAAAAAAACAAACCCAAAAAAAAAAACAAAAAAAAAAACCCCACAAACCCTCTACAATTGCTGAGCGCTTAAGACCAACCGACTCATAACTTATGGTGGGGCAGGTCTCCTCTAGTAAAAACAAACAAACAAAAAAAAAAAACAAACACAGAAACAAAAAAAACAAAAACAAAACAAAAAACACCTTTACAATCAAGTTATGAGTCGGTCTTAAGCGCTCAGTCATCGTAGAGCAGCGGTTCTCAACCTGTGGGTCACGACCCCTTTCGGGGTCGAACGACCCTTTCACAGGGGTCGCCTAAGACCATCGGAAAACACACATTTCCGATTGGTCTTAGGAACTGAGACACCGCTCCTCTATCAGTCTCCAGGCGGGTCCGCCCACATGCAGATACACCCACATATGAGTACCCGGTGTGATGACATCATCGCGCCAACCCCATCACATACACCCAGTACAAATACAAGTGTATGTGACAGGGTTGGCACCATAATGTACTTATGTGGAGAAGTCACACGTGTGTAAAGAGCAGCTACTGTGTAGAAAGCAGCTACTTTGTTAAAAGCAGCAGTATTGGAGGTAAAACACTTCATGAATTATAATTACTGGGTAAATTTAAAATTATGTACTGTAATAACTACTGCAAAAAAAAAAAAAAAAAATGTTCAATTTGTAACAATGAGAATACATCCTGCATATCAGATATTTACATTACAATTCATAATAGTAGCAAAATTACAGTTATGAAGTAGCAACGAAAATTTTATGGTTGGGGGGTTACCACAACATGAGGAACTGTATTAAAGGGTCGCGGCATTAGGAAGGTTGAGAACCACTGTTGTAGAGTGTTTGGGGGTTTCTTTTTTTTGTTTTTTGGGTTTTTTTTTTTTTTTTTTTTTTAGTAGAGGAGACCTGCCCCACCATGTTAGTGAGATAAGGAGTAGGAATGGCTGGGTTGGGGGGAGGTTCGGTAGTCTGGCGGGGAAGAACTGGGCAGGGCTGATAAAGCTTGGGATTTCAGTGCAGCAGAGGCAGCATTGTACAGAAAGTCAAAGCCGATCCGTCACCCAGAATCTGATGTTCTTATTTTTAATACTTTTCTGCTGCAATTCCACCTTTCTTGCACATGAGAAAACAGCGATGTGCCCGTTCCACGCATGCGCAAATGTGATCGAGGGCTCTGCCCAGCCTTCAGTACCTGGCAGAGACCTTCTGCACATAGGGAGGTACAGGACTTTGTCTTTGGTATGCGCATGCTGAAGTATCAGTACACACGCAGACTGAACACAATTTCCTGTACCATCCCAATCATGCCGCACTCGTGTACCCGCAGATCCGCTGCAACAATCCAAAGGGTGGAGGCACAAGTAAGGGGGAGGGGAGGGAGGGCCAGAAGGAGACTGAAGTTCATTTTTAAGAACTTACTGGATTTCTGGCCAGAATTTCTGTACTTTCAGGTTTTGTTTTAAAAAAAAAAAAAAATGCTGGAAATGTTGCAGATGATATGTATTGCATGTTTTATTTCCCAGACACACACTAAAGAACACATTAAAGAGAAACGGTCACCAACTTATGTAAATGTTTCCTTGAAGTGCGCCTCATTTACATACGTTTTGTGCCTCCGAACTTGCTAGAAAATTAGACTACTCCAAGAGAGTCTATTCCATTAAGCCCCTCCCCCTTTGCACATCATAGCCCTCTTCTCTTCCGGAAGTGTCTGTTTGCAGTCTGTGCTGGCCCAGCTTCCCCCTTGTAACTGCAAGAGGAAGAGGGAAGGGTAATACCAGGGGTGGACTGACCATTTGGAAACTCTGGCACTGCCCGAGGGCCCGGGGTCAGTAGGGGGCCCCATGAGATGCCCCTGGTACCTTTTTCGTAGGCTTTTTTGAGTTTGGGCAAGGATACAGGGGCCCCATGATCCTCTATTGCCCGGGGGCCCCATGAGTTGTCTGTCCGCCCCTGGGTAATACTATACAGTAACTTGAGTGACAGCTCAGTGTCAACCTCACATCCAAAAGACGGTGGCACTTAGCGGGAGGCTCAGGCTTTTTGGAGGTCTTCAGGCATTAACATAATATCCAAAAAGTCTGAGACTGCTGCTGGGTGCCAGCAGGGCATAACAGAACTGAGGAACTGAGGACCAGTTGGCATGCTTGATCATATGGTCTATTAAAGTCACATGACTAGCCCACCTCCAATCACAGAGCTTTCTGTGATCCATTAACCAAAGATGGTCTCTGCCAGCTACACGCCGTGGACAGAATTGTATGAATGGGATGGACCATGGGACACACCGCTGACGCAAAGGGGTGAAAAAGATTTACTAAAAATGTCAAATAGACTGTGCACTTTGCAAAGTGTAGTTACACTCTTCCAACAGCAGCTCCTCTAGAGCAGGGGGTCTCCAAACTATGGCCCTCCAGCTCTTCAAGTACTACAAGTCCCATCATTCCTCTGCCTCTGGGTGTCTTGCAAGGTCTCATGGGACTTGCAGTCCCTCAACACCTGGAGGGCCATAGTTTGGAGACTCCTGCTCTAGAGCTTAGCAAATGAGGTAAAGTTTCACTTTTTTTCCTCCTTGCACATGATTGGGTATTCTTTGCATGTTTGCTTGCACATGATTGGAGGTCAGCAGAGCTTTTGCTCATTTACTAAGCTCTGGAGAAACTGCACACATTTGCCTTTAGTAAAGCCACTTCAAAATAGAAAGTTTTTTTTAGTACGTGATCCTCAAATATATTTCTAAACCGGTAAAGGTCTTCAGATGTAGGTTTTGTGTACATGGTTCTTTTACCACTTCCCGTCCAGCCGAATTAAAAAACAAAAAAAACAAAAACAAAAAACAAAAAAAAAACAAAAAAAAAAAAAAATCGGGAAGACTGTGGCAGTCCAGGGGCGGGTTGCCGTTCATAAACGGCGCCTGCCATTTGGGACTGTGCGCGCAATGCGATCCGGTGCCACAGTGGAACACCGATTGTCATACGGGACCTCTGTGCGAAGTGCTGATCATGTGATCACTGATTGGCCAATCAGTGATCACATGCCGAGTAGTAAGCAAGATGTCATTTTGACATCATTGCTTACTACTTGTGAAATCTGAATGATCACAGAGGTCACATGGTACAGGGCTATTCACAACACCCTTGTACCATGTGGCAAGCTGTGACCAATCGCAGCTCTCATAGTATTTCTCAATGGCTGCAAGAATGCAGCCAGAGAGAAGGAGAAAGGATTGCTGTTATAGTATAGAGTAGGACACAAAATAGGAGGGCGCAATCTACTGGGAAGCCACATGAGACTACCAATAGCATATGGACGGCACGAAAGAGCCTCAATCCCAACCCATTGGGGGAAATATCCCCTGGCTGTAGTACAAGATAGTTGTGCTATTTGGGCTGCCTGAAAGTATGCGAATCATGGTTCCTGTTTAGATGTGCCCCTCTAGGGATTCTTAACCACTTCCCAACTGGCCGTTGTATATAAACTGCCGGACGGTGGCACTGCAGGGTCGGGTGGCCGTCTATAAACGGCCTCCCCGCACCCTGCTTGTGCGCGCTCCCTGGGAGCGCGCAGCACCGCGATCCGGTGCCCGCTGTGTCCTCCGGACACAGTGAAACACCGATCGTCGGACGGGACCTCTGTACGAGGTCCCGATCATGTGATCACTGATTGGCCAATCAGTGATCACATGCAAAGTAGTAAGCAAGATGTCACTTGTGACATCATTGCTTACTACGTGTGAAATCTGTGAATGATCACAGAGGTCACATGGTACAAGGCTATTCACAAAAGCATTGTACCATGTGACAAGTTGTGACCAATCACAGCTCACTCTGTATTTCTCAATGAGTGCAGGAATGCACACAGAGAGAAAGAGAAATGATTGCTTTTACATCCTATATGGGTGTAAAAGCAATCAGTGTAAAAAAAAACAAAAAAAAAAACTCATCACCCCCCACAAGTACTATAGTGTCACCATGATGACACTGTACTGCTAGGGTGACAGTATGTAGAAAAAAAATAAAAATGTAAAAAAAGTTTTAAAAATTATTTTTGGTTATAAACTAATTTGGGTTATTTTATTTTACTAATATAACTGAATACATATTGGCCAAGATTTATGATGAAATATTATTTGCAAAAAAAAAAAAAGTTTCAAAGTTTTTGGACTTTCATTTATATAGCAAAAAAAAAAAAAAAAAAAAGTCCCAGCAGTGAATAAATACCACCAAAATAAAGTTTTATCTGTCTTAAAAAAATGCTACAAAATTCATATGGGTGCAGTGTTGTATGACCGCGCAATTGTCATTCAAAGTGTGATAGCGCTGCAAGCTGAAAAATTGGCCTGGACTGGAAGGGGGAGGAGGGGGGGGGGGGGGAGAAAGTGTCCGGACTGGAGGGGGGGGGGGGGGGGGGGAAGTGTCCGGACTGGAGGGGGGGGGAGAAAGTGTCCGGACTGGAGGGGGGGGGGGGGGGGGGGAGAAAGTGTCCGGACTGGAGGGGGGGGGGGGGGGGGAGAAAGTGTCCGGACTGGAGGGGGGGGGGGGGGGGGGAGAAAGTGTCCGGACTGGAGAGGGGGGGGGAAGTGTCCGGACTGGAGGGGGGGGGGGGGAAAGTGTCCGGACTGGAGGGGGGGGGGGGGGGGAAAGTGTCCGGACTGGAGGGGGGGGGGGGGGAAAGTGTCCGGACTGGAGGGGGGGGGGGGGGAAAGTGTCCGGACTGGAAGGGGGGGGGGGGAAAGTGTCTGGACTGGAAGGGGGGGGGGGGGGGAAAGTGTCTGGACTGGAAGGGGGGGGGGGGGGGAAAGTGTCCGGACTGGAAGGGGGGGGGGGGAAAGTGTCCGGACTGGAAGGGGGGGGGGGGGAAAGTGTCCGGACTGGAAGGGGGGGGGGGGGGAAAGTGTCCGGACTGGAAGGGGGGGGGGGGAAAGTGTCCGGACTGGAAGGGGGGGGGGGAAAGTGTCCGGACTGGAAGGGGGGGGGGGAAAGTGTCCGGACTGGAAGGGGGGGGGGGAAAGTGTCCGGACTGGAAGGGGGGGGGGGAAAGTGTCCGGACTGGAAGGGGGGGGGGGAAAGTGTCCGGACTGGAAGGGGGGGGGGGAAAGTGTCCGGACTGGAAGGGGGGGGGGGGGGAAAGTGTCCGGACTGGAAGGGGGGGGGGGGGGAAAGTGTCCGGACTGGAAGGGGGGGAAAGTGTCCGGACTGGAAGGGGGGGGGGGGGGGGGGGAGTGTCCGGACTGGAGGGGGGGGGGGGGGAAGTGTCCGGACTGGAGGGGGGGGGGGGGGGGGGGGGGGAAATGTCCGGACTGGAAGGGGGTGGGGGGGGGGTGGGGGGGCTGTCCGGACAAGAAGGGGTTAAAAGTCTTCCGATGTAGGTTTGGTGTACACGGTTCTATAAACACAAGAACTTCACTTCATTATAGCCGAGGCCGACCCCTCAGCACAGGGAAGGAGAGTTGGTTCACAATTTGGCTCAGAACAATGCCGTATTGTAAGGACTGCCTGTCTTGGCAGACTGAACAGGAGCAGATTCTTCATCCTCCATCTCTGGCACACAGCAATTCCATTTTTTTTCCACGGTGTGCCATTCCCTAATGGGGGGAAGAACGGCACACTGGAGACGGAAGAATGCAGAACGTCGATGTGAATTGGATGGACGACATGACAGGACTTGAAACCCAATTACTCTGGTAATTATATGAACACCAACATAAAAACACTTTGTCCTATTTAGTTGACCAGTTATCAGAAAAAATGGCCCGTCTATGGCCAGCCTAACGCCCCGTCCCAGGAGGAAACTGATCCACCAGACACAGGGGGGAGATTTAACGAAAACTGCATGGTGCAAAAATCTGGAGGAGCTCTGCACAAAAACCAATCAGCTTCCAGGTTTTATGGTCAATGAACAAGAGGAAGTTAGAAGCCGATTGGCTGCCATGCACAGCTGCACCAGATTGTGAGTGCTCCAGTTTTAGGGAGTCTACCCAATAAAGTCCAACTGGACCCATGTATTTATTAACAGGATGCTTGGTTAAAAAAACAAAAAACCCCAAAAAACAACAAAAAACCCCAAAAAACAACAAAAAACCCCAAACACTAAAAAAAAACCCCACTAAAAACAAAACAAAACCCCACTAAAAACAAAACAAAAACACAAAAACCCACTAAAAACAAAAAACCCACTAAAAACAAAACAAAACCCCACTAAAAACAAAACAAAAACACAAAAACCCACTAAAAACAAAAAAACCACTAAAAACAAAAAAAAAACCACTAAACAAAAACCACTAAAAACAAAAAAAAAAAAAACCCACTAAACAAAACAAAAAACCACTAAAAACAAAAAAAATACTAAAAACAAAAAACACTTTTTAAAGTCTGAAATGGTTTAAAGTTCCCCTTTTAATTTTTCTGTAAAAAAAAGGTAAGCCAACACTGTACACCCTCCCCACCCCCACTTCACTTACCTCCAGGAACACCGAGCTGTCAGTGCCCACGCAGCTGGTCAGGCAGTCCGGAGATTTGAAATTCCAGCTCTTCTCTTTGCTGCGCTTCCAGGACAGATCAGAGCGATGACAATTGGTCATCACCCGCACAGTGAATCGCTCTGGTCCATCCAGGAAGTGCTGCACAGAGGAGGCGGTAATATTAGGTCACCTGGTCATTTCTTCAGTAAAGGTGACCTAACACTTCAAAAGTGATACTAAACCTAAAAACATTTTTTTTTTTTACCTTAAATGCATTGCTTGCATTAAGGTAAAAACACATTTTTAGTCTCCCTGTGTGAAGGGGAAGAGAGGAGGTAAGAGAGCCATTGGCTCTTGCTGCTGTCAATCAAAAGCAGTGAAGAGAAGGTGGGTGGGCAGCTCTGTAGACAGGTTGGGAGTGTGCATGTAGCGTGACACACAGAGGAGCCGCGATCGCCGGGAAGGACCGGCCTGGTCTGTGTAGTACCACTGCACAGAGAAGGGGAGTATAAAATGTTTGAACATCTTTTTTTTTTTTTTCTTCAATTAAAATAACAGACTTGAGTAACATTTTAATTATTTTTAACATTGTAGTGCCAATGGAACAGTACAATGGAAGTCTGTGCCCTAGATTTCACAGATCAGAGTGCTGCACCAATCAACAGGACTGCTCAGGGACCAAGCCCTGTCCACCTATACCAGAAGGTGGACAACCTGCGGCTCTCTAGCTGTTGTGGAACTACATTTCCCATGAGGCATTGCAAAGATTACAAAACTGAGTTACTGCTATGACTTGCAGAGGCATGATGGAACTTGTAGTCCTGCGGCTCTCAGATTGCCTACCCCTAACCTATACCAAGCCTTCCTGCCATCCCCCTATCCAGGCAGCATGGCTCATTGGACAGGAAAATGGCACTTATGGGTCTTCATCCTACAGTCTAGTGCCTTGTAATAAAGAATAAATGAAGGTTCAACCCTAGAAAATCTGCCATGGCCAAGAACAGTAACTTCACACAATTCTAGCGCCAAGTCTGCTCATCTTCTCACCTTCAGTTCAGGTTTTGCTCCTTTGCGCATCTTCCCTATGACACTCAGGAAGGAACTGTACACGGCGTCATCGCTCAGCTTGTCCCCGTAGCAGTCAAAGCAATCCTGCATTTTAACCAGTCCTTTCTCCGAGAACGGCAGGAGGGAGAGGCAATGAGCGAGGTCCCGCCACTGGCGCTCAGTTCTGTGAAGGAAAATAAAATCTTACAAAAAAAGGATATGGCTACAGGAGTGGCGGTTCTAAAGTGGTGAACATTCTGTAGCACATATTTGTTCAAGCTGCTCAAAGTGATCTGCTACCTGGTCAGCCTCAGCACACAAATACTGCTACAGGGCGGAATGGGTGCGCAAAATCACGTATATACACATGATTTTGCAGTTCCGGGTAGGGAGCACGAGGGCTGTACCCTCGCCACCATTCGTGGCCTCAGCTGTCAATCACCGGGTCCAAGCCGGTGATACCCTGCAATCTCCAAGTATTATCGATTGAGGAGAAACCTGTATCTAAAAAAAAAAAATATAAATTTCTCCAGTGAGCTCCTGCACACTGCTTTGTATGGCTCTGCATACAAAGTGTCAGAATGCCCGCCACAGTGCCACTATAAAGTCGCTGATCGCCACCATTACTAGTAAGAAAAACAAATTCCAATACATATACACAGCCATTTGTAAATGCTATAACTTTCATGTAAACCAATTAATTTACACGTATCGGGATATTTTTTTTTTTTTTTTTTTTTTTTTTTAGCAAAGACCTGTAACAGGATACATGTTGGCCTACATTTATGACGAATTTAGATTTTTCAATTTTTTTCACTGGATAGGTTTAATAGCAAAAAGTGAAAATATATTTTCCCAAAATTGGTCTTTTGTTTATAGTACAGAAAAAAAACAAAAAAAAAAAAAAAAACGCACAGGTGATCAAATACCACTGAAAGAAAGCTATTTGGGGGGAAAAAAAAAGGAAAAAAAGAAAAGAAAGAAAAAGAAAAAAAGGAAAAAAAGGAAAAAGGAAAAAAGGAAAAGGAAAAAGGAAAAAAAGGAAAAAGGAAAAAAGGAAAAGGAAAAAAGGAAAAAGGAAAAAAGGAAAAGAAAAAGGAAAAAAAGAAAAAGGGAAAAAAGAAAAAGGGAAAAAGGAAAAGAAAAAGAAAAAAAGAAAGGAAAAAAAAAGGACGTAAACTCGGGTGCAGTGTTGCATGACTGCACAATTAGTTAAAACAACGCAGTGCCGTATGGAAAAAAAAAAAAAAAAATGGCCCGGTCAGGAAGGGGAGGTAAATCCTCTGGAGGGCGAGGGGTTAAAGTGGACCACCACTGACTGAACTGTTTTCTAAAAGATAACTCCGGTTAAAATGTTCAATAAAAAGTGAATAAAATTTATAGTGAAAAATACTAGTGTTTTAGTGCATTTTTAGTTACATTCTTCCTACTAGCGCATGAACACTGGATGCTACATTCACAGCACCCCTCTAGTCAAACTATTACGCAGGTGCCAGCGTGCTCATGTCTGCCCTTACCTGATCAATTTAAGCCGGTGTTTCTCAACCTTTTTACCTTGGAGGAACCCTGGGCAAAAAAGTATGAGATCTCGGGAACCCCTGAAAGAGCGTGAAGACCAGAGACACCGTTTAGGGGCGTGTAAGCAGCATGGATGCGATATACCCACCAGCGGCGGGCGATTGATGGGTAGATTGCTGTTGGACCCCGATTGAGAAACACTTAACACACCAAACAGATGCTTGTGTGCAGCACCAACTGCACATCCTAAAGCAGAACTAAACCAATCTAACGGTTTCCTAAAACCGTTACAAGGCAGCCATGAATGAGAACCATCACATTTGCTTGTGCTCCCAACAGAATTGTCAAGCCAATCAAATGGCCGATCACATGTGCAGCACTATGGCAACTGCAGATCAAAACAGAGGCTGAGATGGCAGCTTTCTTGGCTGTAAAAGATAGTAGGGTCTAGTTCAACTTTAACCCCCGGTTCACATATATGCGGCCGTGTGGGCTGTGTTTTTCACGGGCATGAGATCGCATTCATTTGAATGGACTTCCGTGCCCGTGACACGCAGGGAAGAAGTCCCTGCACTTCTTTGGAAAACACAGCCCAGTACGGTTGCGTTTTCCAGTGCGGGCGGCGTGCCATTAGAACTAATGGCACCCGACCGTGGGTCCACATTACTCTGCAGGTGGTGCGGCTGCATGGATTTTGGTGTGGATCCGCAGCGGCACCACCCGCACAGCTGTGAACCCAGGGTAATAGCTAGCTCCACCCTAGATGGATAGAAAGGGTAGGAGGTGAGGAGAGGGTTTAGTTACACTTTAAAGGGACAGTTGCTAAAAAGGAATAAAATTCTTATCCTTCCTGTGCCGATGACCTTCACTGGTTTCAGAATCGGGCACTTCTGGGAAGGTCAGATGCCTGATCCCCTGCTGAGCTCTGCAAGTGGTCAGACAGACGCAGTTTCACCCTGTAAAGGGGCAGGGGCCTGTGGAAATCTCATAACACAGACGCCTCTGACACTGCCAGAAGTGTCAGAAGGTTAGTACAGCATTCAGCAGTGTAATTAGGGGCAAACATTAACCCTCATCTTTGTCAGCTCTCACCTGGCAGTTCGGAAGCGGTGGCACATCTTCTCCACCAAACTCTCAGTCTGCTTGTCCTTCGTGATGTAGGAGAGGAGATGCCTGAGAAGAACAAACAACAAATACGAAAAGAAAAAAAAAAAAAAAGAAGAGAAGATAGTCACTTCAATATAGAAATACTCAGCAATACTTTCTGAAGTCTAGGACAGAGGTAAGTCCCCCCCAAGGGGTATATTCCTTTTTTTGGGCAACAAGTCAAAACCTTACTGTATTTTAACACATACCAGAACATATTTTACTCGAACAGTTGTCACAGTATAAAAAAGAAAGAAAAACAAACACACCACACTTTTCCACCCAGGAGCAGAAAAGGAAAGTAAGAGGAGACAGTTGTCTGTAAAAGGAGGAGGGGCCCGGTCAAGTGCAGAAACCCATTTCATGTTTGCACTTGCTTTCAATATGTATTGCTGGTATTTAAAGTGCAGCAGAGTGATGTGCTTTGGGAAGGAGAAGTGGAAAAGCCCCAAGTCTATAATTTGCTTTAAAAATTCAAGGGGGAGGGAAGGAAAGGGGAAGGAGAGGGAGGAAAGGGGAAGGAAAGGGGAAGGAAAGGGGAAGGAGAGGGGAAGGAGAGGGGAAGGAGAGGGGAAGGAGAGGGGAAGGAGAGAGGAAGGAAAGGGGAAGGAAAGGGGAAGGAAAGGGGAAGGAGAGGGGAAGGAAAGGGGAAGGAGAAGGAGAGGGAGGAAAGGGGAAGGAAGGAGAAGGAGAAGGGAGGGAAGGAGAAGGAGAAGGGGGGAGGAGAAGGAGAAGGGGGGAGGAGAAGGAGAAGGGGGGAGGAGAAGGAGAAGGAGGGAGGAAAGAGGAAGGAGAAGAAGGAGAAGGAGAAGGAGGAGGAGGAGAAGGAGAAGGAGAAGGGGGGGAGGAAGGGGGGAAGGAGAAGGAGAAGGAGAAGGGGGGAGGAAGGGGGGAAGGAGAAGGAGAAGGGGGGGGGGGGAAGGAGAAGGAGAAGGGGGGGAGGAAGGGGGGAAGGAGAAGGAGAAGGGGGGAGGAAAGGAGAAGGGGGGGAGGAAAGGGGAAGGGGAAGGGGAAGGAGAAGGGGAAGGGGAAGGAGAAGGGGGGAGGAAAGGGGAAGGGGAAGGAGAAGGGGGGAGGAGAGAGGAAGGGGAAGAAGGAGGGAGGAAAGGGGAAGGGGAAAAAGGAGGAAAGAGGAAAGGGGAAGGGGAAGAAGGAGGAAAGGGGAAGGGGAAGAAGGAGGAAAGGGGAAGGGGAAGAAGGAGGAAAGGGGAAGAAGGAGGAAAGGGGAAGGGGAAGAAGGAGGAAAGGGGAAGGGGAAGAAGGAGGAAAGGGGAAGGGGAAGAAGGAGGAAAGGGGAAGGGGAAGGGGAAGAAGGAGGAAAGGGGAAGGGGAAGGGGAAGAAGGAGGAAAGGAAAGAAGAAAAAGAAAGGGAAGAAGGGGCAAGGGGGGAAAAAAAAAATCCTGGCTTGTCCCAATAGAAAGTCTGTACATTGTTGGTATGACTGCAGTACAGACTTGCCATGGGAATGGAGATGGCAATATTAACATGCAAGAAGAAGAGCAGACCAGGAGAAGTTTGAAGAGTATGCAGTACACAGGAGGATGCATAGCATAGAGCTGAGCAAAAGGAGCAACAAAGCCCCACTGCAGGCTGCGGTTCTATCTTTCTATGTATCGGGCCGTGCTTCCCCCTTCACTCCATGAGTTTAAGGTTGGTTTGGCTGGAAGAAATGGAATGACAAATTCTTGCTTATTCCTGTGTCCTGCAGGCTCTCTCCTCTGTGCAAACAGTCCCCCAATGTCTGTTCACTTTACTGCCCAGCTAGCTGCAGCATTCCAATGTCATGCCGTACAAAGTAGGACTGCTAGTTCTGCAGTATACCAGACGATGGCAAAGACTTAACAACATCTCCAGAGCCATGGGACAAATTGCCAAGGGAGTGAAGAACAAGGTAAGAATTTTGCTCGGGATGGGAAAGTAATAAGTGCAATAGAGCATGTAACCTATGCAGTGTGGGGGTATCCCACTCCCCGGGTAAACCTAACTTGTAGATGGGCTTTAAATGTGACCTTTCAAGATTATACATCACACTAAAGGACAGAAGGCATAGTTTGAAACCATTGTATTCTGTTGTAACAGCAGTAGGGAACATCTGCGGATCAACCCCACAAGCTGACCAATGTCAGGGGAATTAACCTAGTATTTAAGTATTTGCTGAAAAGGTGAAATGAGATACATTTGCATCTACACTTGTTCAACAACGAGCATGTGAGTTTGGTGCGACAAGTGGTCTAAAGCATGATAACATGAATGAATATCCCGTACAGAGTGACTAACTGTAGGGGGATATAATAGGCTCCTATGTGCCACGTCCCTTAACATTAAACCTAATAATTCGAACACAAAGCAAAGGCCATTTGCGGACTTTACAGGCACTGCGCCAAAAATATATTTTTTTTAAATCACTTTATTATAGGAATGTACCCCATACACATCAGTTACATATATTAAGAATAGCGTCCACGGCCAGGCGTTTTTCTGCGCTTTTTGGCATTCCAAGCTGGGATCCCATAAGAGGGAGCCGCATCTCCTGATCCTGCAGGCATAGCAGGACAGAGTGTGTGTGGTTCCTTCATCTGACACCCCCAATTCATCCTCTGGCAGCCCCCTTGAGTAGGACAGCTCTACCTCTAGGTAAGCCTTCCTAATGCCACGACCCTTTAATACAGTTCCTCATGTTGTGGTGACCCCCAACCATAAAATTATTTACCCAGTAATTATAATTCATGAAGTGCGGTTTCACCTCCAATACTGCCGCTTTCTACACAGCAGCTGCTTTCTACACATTGGAAATAGGCGTTTTCCGATGGTCTTAGGCGACCCCTGTGAAAGGGTCGTTCGACCCCCAAAGGGATCACGACCGACAATTCTAAAGAATGATTGTGCCGAGAAAGGACATTACAACCTCAACTCACAAATCTTTGCATTGATCACTACATCTCATTTATACCTCCCTCTTCATGTCACGTCAGGCTGCCTACATGACAGCCTGAGGCACTCTTCGTTGCAGCATTTAAAAACTTTGCCAACTACAAAAACCAGAACATTTCCCCTAAACAGTCAATATTGCTGTATCAACACATTCACACCCATTATCACAGGAAGAGGACCTTCCGCTTTATTTGCTGGTGCTGAGGACCCCTGCTGGCAAAGCATATAAGTGCAGTATCAAAGTAAGGAAACATCCCGGGATGAAATAAAATTCCTTGTTCTAGCAAATTTTGGACGATCATAAAAAAAAATAGGAGTCGGTTTCTGCGAAGGAACATTTAGGGAACGAAAGATGGCGGCAGCCTGACGTGACATGAAGAGGGAGGTATTAATGAGATGTAGTGATCAGTGCAAAGATTTGTGAGCAGAAAAAGTTTTGGATAAAACCTCTTACAGGAGAATTGTGTCAGAATAACCCCCTTGTAGTCACCTCATTATGGTGTGAAAAGCCTCTTCTTCCACTCCACAGTCCGGATCAGACAGGCGGCTGATAATATCAGGTAAAAGGTTGTAAACAGCGTTGCCCTGGGGGCACAAGAGAAAAGACTAGTAAACAATTTCTCTTTGTAAGTGGTTGACATTTACCCCAAAAACATCTCACTCGGCACACCTTGTTGGACAGCTCTGTGAAGAAATTCCTGGCCAATGAGGAGATCTCTTGATCAGCATCGATGAGAAGAACGGCCATCTCACTGACTTGTCCTTTGACTTTGACCATGTCCTTCAGGATCAGATGGGTCATTACAATGGCGGAGGTTTTACGAACTTCCCGGGACTCATCTCGGAGTCTGTAGGAGAAGAACTGGAGTGAATAAAAGGCAGTATGTCTGGTACCAGAATATTTGCCGTTAAGCACTGCCTTTTGGCAGAAGAAAATAAAACTGAGATATGACATTGTGCAGGGAGGTTCACTATACCAGTTATTATTTTTATTATTATACAGTATTTATAAAGCGCCAATAGTTTGCTCAGCGCTGTACATTACAAAGGGGGACAGAACATGTGACAGAATACCAATACAATGCAAAACATGAGGGGATCGAGGGCCCTGCTCTTTCGAGCTTACAATCTAGTTCAAGTATTACAATGTACAACTGGTACTAAAATTGTATAGAGGGCAGTCATCTAGGGTCCAATTCATGCATCCTCCCTAAATAAATGGCCTGTAAGCTACCAATCATTCTTGTTAGGGAAATCAAAATTGGTGGGGGCGGGCGAAGATTAACACACACACACGGTATTGGGGACGCTGCCTTCCCGGGGGCGTCTTTGCGCAGGGGCTACATTAACTACTGCCCTTCTTTGGGTGTTTAAATCGCTGGGTGATGTGGACACCTCCTATTTACCTCTATAGGTATATTTATACCGTGTGTTTTGATATGGGACATTAGTCTGATGAACCTCCATAGGAACCGCATCAGCTCTTACATAAGAGGAGGTTTAAGAACCCCTAGAGGGGCACATCTAAAAAGGAACCATGAATATCTGAATGCAATTTATAGAGACTTCCATAATATTTTTTTGGACTTCATCATCATTATCCATATATGAATGCTCTTCACTTCACCAGTGGGAATTGATCAGGTTTTCACTATGGTAAATTCACTATATTAATATATGAGCAACGCTTATGTATCAATTCACTGGATTTTTTATTCATTTTAGAAAACTTTACAATTACAAATCCAGCTCTTTGGATTATTTTCCACCATTTCTGGTTACACAAGAATATCCATACCTACAAGATATGGTACACTCACACAGAAGGTAATGAGATGATTATTAATCACCCAATTAACCTGCATATGTGCATCCTACTAGGCTGAAATGATGACAAGCAATTTGATTCTTCTGAATTCGTGATTATCCACAATTTATACCTAGGAACCTTTCATACATTTTTTGATGTTCATTAAGGAACAGTTAAAAGAGGAGAATGAGTTTACTAGGTCATCAAGTATGGCAATTTCATCTGATGAACACAGAAGAATCCCTACAGCCTCGTATTGATTACTTTTACCCATACAGCCATCTTGAAGATGCCGAACGGTTCTTTATTTTAATTCTTTGAGTTTAAAACATGATTGTACCATGTTCACCATGTCTATCTTTTCTACGATCTAGGAGATCAAATAAATTCAACATTGCATTCACCAATGTAATGATAGATTACTCAGCTGCGATTTCTCCTGCGCTCTAGGGCCCAGACCGGCGGCAAATAGATGGAACCAACACCAGGAAGGTAGGAAGAAGGCATAGCCTTCGAAACGCATCAGGTATATTGAGTGTCTACCCCCATGATGGGATTCGCGCTGGCTTTGTCCCTTTGAGGACTACATGCCTGATTTTATTCGCTGTTTGTGAGTACCTATCTTCTATTAATAAATTATGTTACTGAGGTAATGCGCAAGGTTGGTGCGCTTCTTGTTTTTTGTTTCACTTTGTGATAGATTACTCCGCATAGGAATATAAACCATCTTTTAGGCAGGTTTGCACTAGTCAACTGCCATTTTGTTTTTCATAGTATTGCTGGGTTTACAATCCACACTTAAATTAGAAGTGAGTCGGAGATATTAGAAGGATATATTCGATAAATATGGCAATTTTTTTCTTATTATCTTTACCTCCTATTTACCATCTGGTTTTAAGGTCCTCTCAGACTTTAGAAAGGGAGTGACGTAAGGGGACAGTAGGTGGCCAATCAGAATGTGGATTAGTGCCCCCTACACCTGGAGGGTGAGGGATCTGGAAGGGGGGACTTAGGAAAGTATAACTTGCGTTTCCAGGTAAGGGGGAGAAAAAGAAAAAAAAAAAAAACAAACCCAAAAACAAATTTATGGTTCTGGTTTACCTTGCATAGAGGTGCGGAGTCCACGGTTCAATGAGATTCGGGAAGCGGATGCTGAGATCTCCCAGAGCAATCATGATATTAGAGCGGACAGCAGGCAAAGATGACTTCTCCAGGAGAGTAAAAATAAGACGCAGGTGGGAGTCACAGAAATCGGAGCTGGAGAGGTGGTAGAACACGATTATAGAGCCATTCAGAAAAATATAGAATAAAAAGGCAACAGAATTCCCTAACCTTACCTGATCATCATAAACTTAGTGAGGGCAAGAGTGGCAGCTGTGCACAGGACAGGATCGCTGTCTTTTCCAGAATTCTTACACACCTTGAGCACCAGAGGCAGGAATGCAGAGAGACATTGTTGGGCTAAGGGATGACAAAATATGAGGTCACCGAGCTTATCAATTTCTACACACCACCTTCAGACAGACAGACTTGTAAACAAAACCAAATCGAACACTTACTATTCAGAAGTTCATTTTCACAAATCTTTTGGATGAGTTCAGCATCTGCATCATCAGCAGACACACCGACCAGCCCCATGTCTTCTTCTCCCATACTCTCATTGCCCTGAAGGGACACAGCACAGGACGACAGACATTTTCTACCAGGTTCAGGACTATTCTATTACAAGTCTTTACAGGCAAAACACTTCTTTTGATGAATTTAGGACTTTCACACATTTAGCAGTTTGTTAACCAGAACCACTGCGTGTAACTCAAGTGACGGACTTCGTCACAAATTGGGTACCGGAGGTATGGCATGAAGGAAGAGCCCCACCATAAACCCTACTTAGGAGCAATGGAAGAACTCTTTGGACATCCTGAAGGAGGGAAAAACAGGAGCAATATGTTCACCCAAAAACTCCCAAGTCGGACAGGATAAGAACCAGGAAATTTAACCTTTAGTTCTTTAATCACTTCCTGTCCGGCCCATGTACATAAACGGCCAGACGGGAGCAAGGCAGGTGGGGTTGCCGTTCATAAATGGCGCCCGCATTTTCAGTCTGTGCGCTCTCTGGGAGCGCGTGGCACCGTAATCCAGTGCCCTATTGCTGTACAGGACCTCTGTGTGAGGACTTAATCATGTGATCACTGATTGGCCAATCAGTGATCACATGAATAGTACACAAGATGTCACTTCCTGACATCATTGCCTACTACTTGTGAATAGCCCTGTACCATGTGATCTGTGATCATTCACAGATTTCACAACAGCCTTGTACCATGTGACAAGCTGTGGCCAATCACAGCTCACACAGTATTTCTCAATGGCTGCAGGAATGCAGCCAGAGAGGAGAAATGATTGCTTTTACAGCCCTTTATGGGTGTAAAAGCAATCCGTGTAAAAAAAGAAAAAAAAAATCTTCACCCCCAAGTAGTACAGTGTCACTATGGTGATACTGTCACCCTAGCAGTACAGTATGTTAAAAAAAAAAAAAAGTAAAAAAATTTTGAAAATTTGGTTATCTAATTTAGGTTTTTTTTTTTTTTTTTTACTAAAAAGATAGCGGAATACATTTTGGCCAAGATTTATGAAAAAAGATTTGCAAAATTTTATAAGAAACACTTTCTAAATCTTTGGACTTTCATTTATATAGCAAAAAAATAAAAATCCCAGTTGTGAATAAACACCAAAATAAAGTTTTATCTGTCTCAAAAAAATGCTAAAAAATTCATATGGGTACAGTGTTGCATGACCGCGCAATTGTCAAAGTGTGACAGTGGTGAAAGTTGAAAATTGGCCTGGGCAGGAAGGGGGTAAAAAAAAAAAAATAAGAAAAAGTGTCCGGATTTGAAAGTGGTTAAGTGAAACAAAAGCTATTGGTGGCTTAGCCAAAGAAAGTACAACTCTTGTTGACTGATATGACCCAGTGCCTTCAAAACTTGACCATGCAGAGAGCAGGAGTTCCTAATTTCCAAGCGGCCTTTTTGCTCCCAGTCATATCGAGTTTAGAGGCAAAAGTGTAAAATTTCCAGACCAGCAATGCCAGCTTACATGTTTCAGTACAGGCTTCCTTTAATATTGTTTATTCCTATATTAACCCCTTGCCTACCGGGCACTTCTACCCCTTTCCTGCCCAGACCAATTTTCAGCACTGTCGCACTTTGAATGAATTGCGTGGTCATGCAACACTGTACCCATATGAAATGTTTATCATTCTTTTCCCACACAAAATAGAGCTTTCTTTGGTGGTATTTAATTGCTGCTGGGTGTTTTATTTTTTGCGCTATAAACAAACAGCAACAAAAATGTAAAAAAAGTGTGTTTCTATTATAAAGTTTTGCAAACCGGTCATTTTTCTCCTTCACCGATGTGCTTGAGGCTGCACTGATGGGTGGCACTGCTGGGCACTCAGTGCTCTGATGATCGGCGCCGATCACTTCTGTAACAATTGCCGGTCATCCGCAGTACTTTCCTCATGCTGCGACAGTGCGAGCAAAGTGCAGCCGATCACCGGCAATTGTATTTACCCGGTGATCTGCGGTGTCATTGGACACAGCTGATCACGTGGTGAAAAGCTGCTGTGATTGGCCATTTACCGCATCACGTGATCAGCTGCGTCTGTAGGACAAAGCAATCACCGGTGGTGCCTGGTGTGCGCTGCTGGGGGGCGCGTTTTGGCATGACGTCCACGGACATCGTCCCAGAACTAGACAACCGCGTTATAGCCGTCTTTCGGCTATAGCACAGTAGGGAAGAGGTTAAAGTTATCTAGCTTTGATTAGTGTGTGTGGAAGTGTTAGCTCAATTTTTTTCTCCATCGCCATCAGTTTGCATTGGTCACTAACTGTTCTACCAAGAAAGAAATTTTAGAGATCTCAGAACAAGGGGAGAAGGGAAATTTCAATGCAGGAAAAATGTTCTAAATACAAAAGTTATAAGAGAAGAATTTCCCCTCACCTGTGTCTGAGGTGATAAAAAGCAAACCAACAGGAGGTTCTAATCCTCTCACACTGCACAAGACTAGAAATCCTGATGGCTGGCGTTTTGCATTGTACACCCTCCAGCACTTACCTTAGACTTTCTCCGCTTGTTCTTTCCCAATTTCTCAGCTTCCTGTTCCTCCTTCAACAGCCTATGCCTCCTGAGCTCTGCACTGACAGTGCACTCCAGATGTACCACCAGATGTAAGGCCACATCTCCAGCTAGAGACAGCAGATGGGTGAGGAGGAAAGCAGGAATGACAGACTCTAAAGAAAGAAGACAATAAAAACCAGCTTAACTGCCTGGTGTCCACATGAACTGCTAAAAGCGCAAACGAAGCTGCGCTGCATTTTCCATATAATAAACAAAAAAAAAAAAAAAAAAAAAAAAAAAAAAAAAAAAAATCACACACGACAGGTATTACATAAACACTAATGACTGATTTATTTCACAACTACTGTAACTCCCTCATCAGCTTACCTCACCGCAGGCTATCCCCGCTTCAGTCTATCTTGAATGCTGCGGCCAGACTCTTCCACCTTACTAACCGCTCCGTATCCACCACCCCTCTTTGCCAATCCCTCCACTGGCTTCAGATTGCCCAACGGATAAAATTCAAAATACTAACATTGACGTATACAGCTGTTCATAATACTGCCCCAAACTACATCACCGACCTGGTATCCAAATACCACCCAACACGCACACTCCGCTCCTCACAAGACCTCCTACTCTCTATTTCCCTGGTCTCCTCCTCCCATGCCTGTCTCCATGGCTTCCCCCATCCTCTGGAACACCCTACTCCAATCCATCAGGCTATCACCTACCCTCCTCACCTTTAGGCACACTCTGAAAATCTCTTCAGGGAAGCCTACCCCACCCTCACCTAATTGCCGACCTCCTCCACTCTTCCTACCACTCCATCCCCCACAGCTATTTCCTCCTGTACCACTATCCCCTCCCTCCTAGATTGTAAGCTGCAAGGAGCAGGGCCCTCGAACCCCTCGTGTATTGTATTGTCATTGTACTGTCTCCCATTATAAAGTTATAATGTACAGCGCTGAGCAAACTGTTGGCGCTATATGAATCCTATATAATAATAATTTCACAAGTGTTTACTCTATATTCAGACCAAGCTGCCCGTAACCAGAAAAAGTACAATAGCTATTGAAGTTTTTTTCACACCCATTTCTCAGTACAACAAAAGAGACCCTCCCAACGGACTTTTGAACACGCAACTCAATGCTGTTTAAAATTTTAGTCCAAACTGCTTAGACAGTCCTTTAAAGTGGTTGTAAAGACTGAAGGATTTTTACCTACTTGCATTCCTATGCATGAAGGTAAAAAAAAAAAAACTAAACAAAGACCCTTTTGTGTGCAGCAGCCCCCCTAATACTCAGCTGAGCCCCATCACGATCCGGCGAAAGTCTCAGCTTGCTGCCTCATTTGGCTGAGACATTAGCTCACTAGCTGTGATTGACAGCAGTGAAAGACAATGAGAAGAGAGAGGGGGAGAGTCAAACAGCAGCTCCATGTGTGAATGGACACACAGGGTAGTGGCTTGGAAGGCACCTGCTTGAGTGCCCCCATAGCAAGCAGTTTACTCTGGAGGCACCCAAGAGGGAGGAGCCAGAAGTGCTGATGGTGGACCCACAGAAGAGGATCAGGGCTACTCTGTGTAAAACCATTGCACAGAACAGGTAGTTTTTTTTTTTAAATTTAAACTGAGCCTTTATCACTTTAAAAGAATGCGCCTGTACCTGACTGGACATATTTTTTGTGGGATCCTAAAACTGCATAACTGGTGTGTTGTAAAAAGTATTTAGACAGATTCCTACAGGATCAACTTCACAAACTATGTTCTTGAGTAACTGCAGCAACGGGTATTGAAAATATAAAAAACACCCTTTAAATTCACGCCTCTATCCCTGTCCATTGTTGGACAGCTTGGATTCAGGTCTATAGAAAATCCTAACCCAATCCCAGAAGTCCTTGAGTCATTGGGATTAAAAATGAACCCCCATTCTTGGTTGCTTGCAGACTTGGGTGGTCTCTTGGGTTTGTTTGTGGTCATGGGAGGTAGATTGGGGGGTTGGGGGGGAGAATAAACACTGTATTTGAAATCCACTAAATGCTATCTTGCACATGTACTGGCTACTGAGGGTATGATTTAAAAACAAATTTAAAAAAAAAAAAAAAAAAAAAAAAAGGCGGATTTCGCTGAGCAGAGGCCCCATCTCACAACTTTCCTTACATCATCCTCTTACCTTCTTGGTTGTTCAGCTCTTGCAAAACTTGCTGGCTACATCTTTGTAACAATTCAGCACAGATTTCCTCCGGCTCTTCTGCCATTTCATAGACCAACCTCACAGCAGTCTCTTTGAAGGGCAACCAGTACGGGTTCTGATGGGCGATCCCTGACATAGATGAAAGCAGATTTAGGAGCACATCAACCAGATACAATCCTGTATTAAAAGTATAGCGACAAGAACTCATTTTGATTTCTTGAAAAGAACACCGGGGTTGGAGGGATTGAGGGGGGTCTACTACCACCACACAGTGTTTTGAGGACTCATAGAAAATGTACATTTTGCTCAAATTAGCTGATTATTCACATGCAGCAACCCATTCTAAAATTCTGGCCATGTTCTAAGCCACAGTCAGGAGTGCCCACAGTTTATCTTCCAAAGTTGAAATCTGCTCCATTGTCAAGAAAAAAAAAAAAAAAAACACCACACTTGGCAATTACGAATACTTACCTTTCCAGCAAGTCCAAAAACTTCACTAGGTTTAAGAGCCATGGCTGCCGATGACAGTTCTGGGTGTTTTGTATAGCATATTTACTGCTGTGTGCCCTGGTTGCTTCTACTGGCTGTTACATCACTGCTGAGCCATGAAGTGTTGTGGTAGTCAATGGGAGAGCCACAGTACCCAGCAGAAGACATGCTGTCCAACACAATTGAAAAAGGAAAAGAGAAAAAAAATAAAAAAAAATAAATAAAAAAAAGAAAAAAAAAAAACAGGGAAAATAGGAGACAGAAAGATAGTGAAAAAGGAAAAAAAAAAACAAAAAAAAAAAAAAACGGGGAAAATAGGAGGAAGGAAGGAAGAAAGTTTCCCCCTACTCAGCACAGCTGCAGTTTTGTGCAAGTGTCCTCCGGTGGTGGATTTGCCTCTGAAAGTCTATATGAAAATCTGTTTGGACTTAATCTATGGATTTAACCATCCATTTCCATACGATGGATACAAATGGAGAAACAGAAAAAGGGTGCACCGACCTAGTGCATTATCGTTTAAAATAATTTAATTGAACAAAAAAGAAGTATCATACTCACAATGGACATAACACAGGCATGTCAAACTGAACAAGATGTATGATCCAAACAACATCTGAGTCCATACGATGGAACCCTGGATGACCAACTTCTAACGCGTTTCGAGGACACAACCTCTTCCTCAGAGCCAACACTACAGGAGTCTGCACTTCTCTTTATACAATTTACTAAATGGTAACAAAAGGGCTGTATCAGAACCACCTGAAGGCGGAGCCTGACATCACATGACCCGGTCATATAAAGAGAAGTGCAGACTCCTGTAGTGTTGGCTCTGAGGAAGAGGTTGTGTCCTCGAAACGCGTTAGCCAGTTGGTCATCCAGGGTTCCATCGTATGGACTCAGATGTTGTTTGGATCATACATCTTGTTCAGTTTGACATGCCTGGGTTATTATGTCCATTGTGAGTATGATACCCATTTTGTTTCTTCAATTAAATTATTTTAAATGATAATGCACTAGGTCGGTGCGCCCTTTTTCTGTTTCTCCACTTGTATCCAGTGTATTTGGACCACCCCGGTCTGTTGAGGGCAGCAAGCAGTGCATATTCCAGAACATTCCTATTGGGTCTACTGAGTCCTTTCCTAGCGCAGGAGTAAAGTGTTTGTTGTGTTGGATTATCCATTTCCATACACCTTTGTGAGGGAAGAGGGCTTTATCCAGAATAATCACCTATGGCCTTGGGGCCCAGAGGATCAATACCCAGATCCTGCAGCAAGAGATCGGGGGCAGGTCTAATGTTACCAGTTAGCACTGGATTCTGCAAGCAGCGCTAACCAGAATACATAATATCTGGTACCAAAATGATTGCAGATTGCTCAATGGGTCCATAGTATCTGGTACCAAACGATTGCAGATTGCTCAATGGGTCCATAGCTGTGGACTAAAGGAGTTGGTATCCCTGAAAGCCGAGTTCTGCTCACACTGTAAAAAAAAAAAATGTCAGCAGCTACAAAAACTGTAGCTGCTGACTTTTAAAAAAACAGCCACTCGCTTGTGGTGTCCTCCACCGCAGCCCGTTTCACTGGCCGTCCTGTGTTCCAGTCGCTGGCATCTTCAGTGTGGGCACCCGGCTGTGACAGCTTGCGGCTTCACAGCCGGGTGCCCACTGCGCATGTGCAAGTAGCGCTGCACCTCCTGAATAGCCCGGTCTTCTGGGACCTGTCATGTGTTCCTGAAGATTACGGGGAGGGAGGCTAGGAGGACAACTTCCGCTTCCGATCACTTAAGCGATCGCCACAGAAGTGGGAGCGGGTACCTGTCAATTTTGGATACCCACTCCCCAAAAGCTGCCAATCCTTACGGAGGAACGGAACGGGGGACCAATCTTAAAAAGCGGAACTTCCCTTTTTGGGTGGAACTCTGCTTTAAAGTCGGGGTTGCCTGTTGCTATTCCTTTGGGATGGCCCTCTTTTCCTCCAGAGCTGAAGGAGAAGGTATCATTGGACCATCCTGTGGTCAAGGATGTTGGGGTGGAAAGAGAAGGGAGAACCTGCTGAGGATCAGGCGTTCTCCTTAGGAGTCCTCAAGAGGCTCAGGGTTCAGGACTGTCACAGACACAGAGGACCAGTGTTGGTTTTTGGCAGATGCGGTCAGAAAACAATGTCACTTCCAGAAACCACTTCTGTGAAGATCACTAGATTTGGGTGCTGGCAGCTGCTTAAACTTGCCAAATCTTTTCCTGTGCATCGTCCTTTGGATGAGCCAATTGGCATACATCACTTCTGCAACGAAGAGGTTTCTGCCTACTAAGCAGTTTGCAGCAATACCCTATGGGGGAGTTCTCCAGCCGTAAAGCTGGCCATGTCCTACCTGAACAAGCCACTACTGGGTCCAGGGAGGAAAGATTCTGGGCTTTAGGGTAGATATGGATAAGAGGTTCAAGTCCTCTTTAGGGCCATATCGCCTTGGTGGGACAAGCCCAGCAGCTGATGGTGGTCTGCCAAGTGCTCAAAGTATGGACAAAATATATACTCCAGTCCAGCTAATCTGATCATGGTGATCCTGTAATTTGACAGTGGAGAACCTTGAAATTCTCAGTGGATGTTTTGAAGGATTCCATTCGGCAGCTCTCTAGGCTAGGCGATGTCAGTACATATGAGCAGAATCCCGTGGCTCAAATGCTGATTTGCTGAATTTCGCTGCAAGAAGCATAGTCAACCAACTCGTCCTGGAGGGGGGAAGTTTTCACAGCTTCAACCCAAAGCCCTTTACGGTTCCAAAACCAAGTCAATTGGCCTATACTAGAGTTCAAAGGGTCTCAAAAAATTATTGGGAGTGCATAAGTCTAGGATGAAGTCCACCCAGCTCATTATTGCTTCACGTCAGTAAGAGGACTTCATGGAGTCTGTGCATATCAAGCATGCCTACCTGCACATCGCACTGTTTTGCCAACCGATTTCGGGGCGTTAACATACACACCTGCAGCGGTTCGCATGAACGCGGGTGCGGTTATGATGCAGTGCAGAATTCGTACAGAAACTGGTGCAAATTCTGCACTGCATCAGTGTGAACCCAGGCTCAGTCTGATCTGCAATTTCCTCTGGCCGTGAGTACTCTTTCTCCAAAATGTTGAACACTTAAAGCCTACACCCTCTCAGCCCCCTCCCAGTCCCCGTTGTACAACGCTGTAAAGTACAACCCTGTAAAGTACAACCCTGTAAAGTACAACCCTGTAAAGTACAACCCTGTAAAGTACAACCCTGTAAAGTACAACCCTGTAAAGTACAACCCTGTAAAGTACAACCCTGTAAAGTACAACCCTGTAAAGTACAACCCTGTAAAGTACAACCCTGTAAAGTACAACCCTGTAAAGTAAACACTTTAAGGATCATATTTCTGCCTTAGACAGTCTTTCCAGAGGATTATTACATTTAATTCCTTGGTAACAGCAATCGTTCAAGGAATCATGCAGATTGTGCTGCCTGTCCGGTCCCCATGGTTCCTTAAAGCAATAGTAAGCTGCTGCTTTTCGGTTGGGGGGGGGGGGGAATTTACAGGTAAGCCAAAAATACTTTTGCATTGTGTGCCTCTCCATTTTCTTATTCTGACAGAGGTGCTTTTAAAACAAACGAGACCTATGAAAACAATCCTTTCACCCATTTTAACCGCCTCCCGCCCACCATATAGTAATATGATGGACGCAAGATGGTTCTCTCGTTCTGGGAGGACGTCATATGACGTCCTCCCATTCTCATTGCGCATGCGCGGCTCAGGGAGCTCGGCAATCGGCGGTGCGCTGTGTCCCTCGGACACAGTGGACCACCAATCGCAGAAAGAGCCGAAGATGTTGGCTCGGTCATCTGATCAGCTGTGTCCAATCACAGCTGATCACATGTAAACAGGGAAATGCCGGTTATCGGCATTTCTCTCCTCTCGAGCCGTCAGGCTGACAGAGGAGGAGTCGGTAATCGGCTTTCCGCGGAGGGGACATGTACACTGATCATCAGGGCACTGATGATTAGTGTAGCCCCAGCAGTGCCTTGTGCCAGATATCAGTGCCATATATCAGTGCCCATCAGTGATGCCTGTCAGTGCTTATCAGTGCCACCTACCAGTGCCTCCTCATCAGTGCCACCTATCACTGCAGCCTCATTAGCGCACATCAGTGAAGGAGAAAAATCACTTATTTACAAAATTTTATAACAAAAACAAAGACATTTTTTTTCAAAATGTTCAGTGGTTTTTGGTGTAAGAAAAAATAAAAAACCCAGCGGTGATTAAAATACCACCAAAATAAAGCTCTGTCACAAAAAAATGATAAAAATTTCATATGGGTACAGTGTTACATGACCGCGCAATTGTCAAAGTGCAACAGCGCTAAAAGCTGGAAAATGGCCTGGGCAGGAAGGGGGTATAAGTGCCCGGTAGGCAAGGGGTTAAAATAGAAGACAGGAACCAAACGCTACGCTATTATTGGCTACTGAGACTCGACTATTTGATGGAGGGGGGACACTAGGCACCTTGTGGTTCCAGTTAAAATAAAATTTAAGTAAAAGTTTAAAAAGTCTGTCAAGAACGCCTTCAATAACACAACACCCCCCCCCCCCCCACACCACCACGGGACCGCAGAACTGAGTTATATTTATGCAGTTGAAAAATTCAAGCCTTACCTCCCACAACAGCTTCTTTCAGATTTTGGAAGAGACAATGGTCATTCGGAAGGCGTAAGGGTGCTGATTTTTTACCAAGGGGCGACTGCAAAGAAAGAAAGAAAAAAAAAAAAAAAAAAAAAAAAAAAAAAAATCTAAAATTATCCGATTTCCCTGTTAAATCTTATGGGAAGATCACTGCTGAAATAAATGGGTTGCCATCAGTCTATCAGGTCGATTTTCAAAAATTAAGAAAAAAAAAAAAAAAAAAAAAAAAAAAAAAAAAACACACAAACAAAATCCCTCTTTGATTCCACTGAACAACAATGGAATCTTAAAGTGGAGCTCCACAGGTACCCGCTTCCACCACCTAGGCGACTGGAAGTGGAAATTCTCCTCCCCCAGTCCCAGAAGACCATTCACAATGTGGCTCACGAATGCACAGTGGGCGTGTCAGCGCCAGGATAGGTGGCTGGGATGAGGACACCGCAGGATCCTGGGACAGGTGGAGGGGCCATTTGTTAATAGCCAGAAGCTACAGTTTCTGTAGCTGCTGACTTTTTTTTTTTTAAACACAGAAGACTGGAGCTCCTCTTTAAAAGGCCACCAGTTAAGGAAAAGTTCACCATTAAAGCAGAGCTCCATTCAAAAGGGGAAGTGTTTTCCTGTACAACAAAGTCAAATTACAGTCATCCCCAGCAATACGTACATTCACAGGTTTTGCTTTGGTGAGGAAGGGATTCCATTGGCACGTCTCCTAAAATGGGAGCTGATCACATGATTACTGGGCAGAGCAACTACTAAAAGAGCCCCGTTCCAGCACACAGCACTGGAACGGTTTTCTCTGATCCTCTACAAAAGCAAGGAACAGTTTGAGGAAATTATTTGCAGTCTATTAAAATGAATCTAAAAAGCTTTACTCCTGGGGAAGATTAGACTCTCCGTTGTGTTGTAGGTGTCACTTAGATACTGGTACACTTCTTCATATGCTATGGCGTTGTCCTGAGCTTCACCGATACTGGTCCTCTAAATTGAATACCTTTAACTCGATCTGTTCCACGCGAGTGCAACTTGATCCCAAAGTTGCGTTATTGGGTATCATTTCTGAGGATATCCTTCCTGTAGAGATGCACTTGTTGTGGATTAGAACTCTGTATATAGCCTTTAAACTTATCCTTCAAAAATGGGTTTCCCATTGGCCAACAACTTATAGTCCATGGTGTAACGTTACAAATGCTACTTTGAGAAGGGAGGAGCTGACTTATAAGCATAGGGACTGATCTAAGGAAAATATGGTCGCTGTGGCTGGAGTCTCGTGATTCAACATTTCCATCACTATCCATGGGAACGGATGAGCGTTAGATGTGACGGGAGTCATTTTGGGTGGGGGTCCAAGGAGCCCAGCTCACTTTGGAGAGGTGGGGAGACCCCTGTCTCAACTCCCCATATCCCTCTTATGTGTAAGTCACCCTGTGCCTGTTAGGGGTACGGGGTGACCTGTCCTAATATTGGGGTGGGGGGTTGGTGATTGTTTAATGCCATGTGGTAGCATCCCATTGTTCTATTGTGTGTCTTGCTTGGGAGCAAACTATTACTGGATGTATGTGTTTATGTGTATTAGCTTAGTGGGGGGGGGGGGGGGGGGGGGGGTCTCCAGCAGCCCTCCCTCCTGATGGGACTGTCTGCTGGTGTGAAGTTTGAATACCTGTGTGTCTCTTGTTACTCAGTGCAGATTGCCTCTTCTGCAGAGAGGGGGGGGGGGGGAAAAGACTGTCCCCTGAGTGTGTAAAAAGCCAGTTCAATAAAGAGTTCCATGTTCAGACAGACGGGTGTCGTCTAGTTTTGTGTGGTCAGCTGTGGTGTCTGTTGTCGGTGTTTGGACGGGGAAGCGGTAGTCTAACAGAAGTACCCAAGATCAGTCGGTGTCAGTTCCGTTACATTAGATTTCTGCTGTGGTGGGTGCAATGTTACTGCTGTTGAGGGATCCTTAGGATATGATGTGCTAGGATACGGGTTTTACTGGTGATCCTGACCACACTGGTTCTGAGTATCTTATGTGTGTGTACTGCAATTTTGCACGATCTTTGTATATGACAAAAAAAGTTTGTTCTTTGATTTACTGTATATGCCCTATGTCATGGAAATTTTGTATTGTTGGTCGAACTTTAAATGTGTCATATATGAGTGTTATTCATATGTCTCTCGTGTGGCTTCATTAAAGCTCTGAAGGCTGCAATTGGGCCATGCGCATGTACAATGTATGTATTACAGTACTCAGCTCGGTATGGATGAGATGGCGGATCTGCACTTATAGACCGGCGTGTATACCACCACGGCATTCGATGCGAATGCCGCTGGCAGTAGACCACGGGCCTGTATCCACATATCAGCAGCATAGTACCACATGGACTTCGTAACGCAATGCGCAAGCGGTGTGAACTCCACGTGTAGGCTTATGCATATCTTACAACCCATTATCGACCTGAACTGTATCTTGGATGGATGTGTTTTAATAAAGATCGTATCGGGCCCATCCAGGTACAGACTGATATTTCTAGGGGTTGCTTGTACAGGGAATGGACATACTGCTAGGAGCTGGGAAATATGACCTCAGATGGCTCATGGGGGGGAAGGGGAGGAAGTCTGCTGACCTCAGAAGGCTCATGGGAGGAAGGGGAGGAAGTCTGCTGACCTCAGAAGGCTCATGGGAGGAAGGGGAGGAAGTCTGCTGACCTCAGAAGGCTCATGGGGGAGGACCAGTGATAGATAATAGGAAAGGCTATGCTCCAATCGGAATGTACATCCTGTGTATAGGCACTCCCCATTGCATTGTTCGGTGGGAGGGGATTGACTTTATTCATGTGGGGGGCATGTGTGTATTTGTAATAAAACCAAAAGGCTGAGTCTGAAACCGGCCCTTATGTGAATTGCAACGCCAGCCTTAGAGTGTCGTGTGATTATTCTAGGGTAACGGAGCTCCATCACCTACATCTCAACAGAAGCTAAAAGTAGTTGGATGGGCAGGAATCGTGTAGTTTAGCTGCAGTCGTGGTAAGCGAGATTCGCACAGCTTTATGGGGGATTTCTGCGCATCCAACTGCAAGTACTCGCGGTAAGGAGAAATTCGTTAAAGCGAATTTCCAAGACACCTATAACCTCAGTTATTGGGTTTCCCCCCTTTCTTCTTTTGTTGTTTGGACTGTTCATATGACGATCAGCTTGGCGTTTGCTGGTGCTGACATGTTGTTCCATGTCATAGTTTGTTAGTTGATACGTTGTATGACTTGCAAAAATACCAATAAAAACTACTTGATTTAAAAAAAAAAAACAAAAAAAAAACAAAACAAAACACAACAATCAATCTAGAGGGAAATTGTTGCTATGGGTTTCACATCACTCACTACACATTCACAAGTTTAGACCAACCTTTTGGCCATCGGAAATTTTCAAGATGCAGTTGCAGACGTCTTGAGCGAGCCGATAATCCTTCTGCCCATCCTGGGCCAGACCCACCTTCACTAGAGTCTCCAGATTACTGAGCACAACTTCCGGCTGACCCCTGAAAAGCAGTATAGGCCAGTAAGGTTACAGAAAGCGGCTTCTAAAAACACATTGATCAGGGCACATATACCGACGACTTACCGAGCCATCATCCCCAGCATCATGACAGCAGCTTGGCGCTCCAGGTCAGAACAAGGAGACTTGAGAGTAAACTTCTCCCAAAGCAGCTGGGACACGGCAGGGTTGATTTCCCCCTTCTGCACAAACTCCAGAACCTATTGGATTTGACATACAAGTAGAGCTCAACTCAAATGTAACAAAACCCAAAACTAAGCCAAGAAATACTTCATACTCACTATCTCCTCCAAACACTGGATCACTCCGGCAGAAGAGTCAACCATAAGCAGAGAAAGATTTCGTATCAGATTCTGAGCTCTCACCCTACAAGAAAGATTAAATAAAAAAAAATAAATAAATTTGCTGGATTAAAACTATATAGCCAATTATCACCCACAAAAGAAGAGGCCTGGCCCACCACCAGTTCATCTGAGCTTTGTTTTGTTCAACAGATGCCCAAAGAATTTTTCAGGAACAGACACATGCACACCACACTGCACACCGTGGTTCCTTCTGCTGAACCTCAAGTCACTACGGTGTCCTGTAGAAAGGTAAGGGTCAGTAGAAGGAACCAAACCACACTATGGAAAAGCAGAACTACTTCTAGAATGCTGAACCCCAAGTCACTACGGTGTCCTGTAAGGTCAGTAGAAGGAACCAAACCAAACACATGGGCCTATGTCCGCCAGGCAACTTCCTCAGTGAAGGCGGGGGGGGAACGGTGTGTTACTTGGTTACAGAAGCAGATTGTATAGGTCTGATCCGCAGCACCCTTTTTGTTCTACTTTGGAAAAGTGTGGAAAAAAAAGGGGATAGTTTAAGAGGCTGTCCGGTGCATTTTTCTCCACGAAGGGGATACCACCACTGTTGTTGATTATTCCTGGATTAGTGCAGAAGGCCCCCATGGGATGCTGATCTGTTTGGCGTTGAGCGCCTTGGAAGCATGTTGGCCCCTAGGGGGTCGCTGAGTGAGGTTGAGGAGGCAATTTAGCCGGTGGTGGATTTCTTGTCAAGTCGATCACTTTCACCTATCGAATTCATATATTGGACTTTACACGTATTCGTGTATCGTGGACTTTACACCATCTTTTGTGCTCATTCACATTTTTTGTGACAATATTAATGCCATTTATGACAGGTTTGTACTTAATTTTCCATACTTTACTTACATTCCTTTTTGACATTCATGTCATCCATATCTAGTCCTGCACTGGTATGTCACTTTTGGGTTTTTTTATGGATTGTTATACCAGTTTATCTTGCATTTCATTATTTATATATTTTTACCACTTCATTTACATTATTTCCTCCCTTTTCATATGTACAGTTCACTTTTATCACTATGGTACATGTCTTGAGCTGAGGACGTGTCTATTTGTGTTGTTTTCACATATGTTAGTGCACTTGTGTTTATTCACATTTCTGTGGCAATATTTATACCATTTATGATGTGTTGCTTATTTGTCACCCATCATTTGTTTATTATTCTTTTCTGACATTCATGTCATCCATGTATAGTCTTGCACTGGTATATAATCACTTTTGGGCTTTTCATGTATTGATTGTTATACCAGTTTATTATTCAATATCTCATTATTTATATACTTTTACTACTTTATTCCTCTTTCATATGTATAGTTCACGTATATTACTATGGCACGTGTCTTGAACGGAGGACGTGTTTATTTGCATTGTAAGCTCTGAGGAGCAGGGCCCTCCTATCCCTCTTGTATTGAACTGCATTGTCTCCCGTTATATTGTAAAGAGCTGAGCAAGTTGTTGGTGCTATATAAATCCTGTATAATAATAATAATAATATAAATCCTGTAATAATAATAATAATAATATAAATCCTGTAATAATAATAATAATAATAATAATAATATAAATCCTGTAATAATAATAATAATAATAATCTAAATCCTGTAATAATAATAATAATCTAAATCCTGTATAATAATACAAATCCTGTATAATAATACAAATCCTGTATAATAATACAAATCCTGTATAATAATACAAATCCTGTATAATAATACAAATCCTGTATAATAATACAAATCCTGTATAATACTTACAAATCCTGTATAATACTTACAAATCCTGTATAATACTTACAAATCCTGTATAATACTTACAAATCCTGTATAATAATACAAATCCTGTATAATAATACAAATCCTGTATAATAATACAAATCCTGTATAATAATACAAATCCTGTATAATAATACAAATCCTGTATAATAATACTTACAAATCCTGTATAATAATACTTACAAATCCTGTATAATAATACAAATCCTGTATAATAATACAAATCCTGTATAATAATACAAATCCTGTATAATAATACAAATCCTGTATAATAATAATAATACAAATCCTGTATAATACAAATCCTGTATAATACAAATCCTGTATAATACAAATCCTGTATAATACAAATCCTGTATAATATAAATCCTGTATAATATAAATCCTGTATAATATAAATCCTGTATAATAATAATAATAATAATAATAAGCGTTGTGTTCACATATGGTAGTGCACTTGTGCTATTTGTGCGGTTTACGTTGTGGTTCACATGTTACGTTTTCTGTGGGTTATCCATTTTTCCCACCTTTTGTAGTTTTAGATTCATTTAGATTAGCGTAGCACCAACCCCCTCCTTAGTAAAATCATTAGGTTGTCAACAGATCAGCCTCTAGTGGCACAGATATTCAGCAGTGTGTCAAAAGAAAAAAAAAAAAAAAAAAAAAAGAAAAAAGCAACTGAGCATGTGCAGAGCAGGTTGAGACAGTGTAATACTGGATTTTAAACTGTACAGGCACTTAAGTTTTACATAGTCCATATACCTGCTAAAAAAGGGCCATCCTGAAGTGATCTAGCAGGACTTCATTTTCTGAGTAAACTTCCACTTTAAAAGTGCATTTCCACTTTTGCACCCAAATTGGGATAGCCCCTATTTTATATTTGTCCCATGTCCCCATTCATAAAGCATACATGCATCTATAGAACAGGCGACTTCCTGCTTAAAATGTACTGCATGGTGACTCCCCCCTCTCAGATCAAGTCTATAGGTCAGTTCCAACCTGGCTGACAGACTTCCTCATTTTGTACAAGAAAAACCCCATTCCAGGTGAACCCAGGTAAACTTGCCACACACAAATGAATAAAAAGGTGCTGGCCCAGCTCATACAGGATGACCTGTAGCAAAGAACTCCGGCTGGCTCCACTCAAACAGCTAACAATACCACATGGTCAGACCTGAACATCTAGAAAGATGGCTCTGGTATTCTGACTACAGCTGGTAGGGGACAAACCACTTACCTTTCAGATTCTGAGCCAGAAGAAAGGTAGAGCTGGCGGTAAGCACCCACCACGGCATCACGAACACCAGGCTCCTTCGACCAGATAAGTGGCAGCATGCGGCGTACACCAATCACAGCCTGAGGCACCCCGAACTGTGACACCGTGACAAAGAACTCGATGACTTCCTGTACCACTGCAGAGAAGAAAAAAAAGGTTTCTAAGTTTTAATCATTTTTAACCTCCTCGGCGGTCTGATTATGTCCATATTTCTGTGCTCAAAGCGGTACTTTTTTTTGCATGGAAATATGTTTTTTTTATTGTAGGCCTGTAATTTTTAGGAATAACTCACTGAAATCTGTCCAAACAAGAGTCTAGTAAACATCCCGGGGATGATAAAATTTGAAACACGAAATCATAAATTAGAATATAATAAATAATCATAAAAATATTATAATAAATGTAATTCAATAATATAATCAAACCAAAAACACTGAAATGTGAAATATAGCGCCAAGTTCGCACATCGCTGAGCTCAGTCGCAGAATCGTTTTCAGTGTCTGATGAGGAATTTCCCCCACCAATCATTATCACTCAATTCTGCAAGTGGTTCTGATTTACTATCGCTGTTCTCTAGCCGGTCTAAAACCGCGTCTGACCTAAAGGGACGCTTTTTGGACGCCATGGACGTTTCTCAGTTTCCAGGCAGAAAGAACAGTAAAAATGCAGGCAGGGCGCCGGACAAAGCACTCGGGACACAATGTATGTGAAATGGTTTGATACAGGAATGTTATACTATGTGATTTTAGTGAATGTCATTTTTTGTCTTTCAAATTTCCCGCCAGTTCCGTCCCCGTACGTCCAGACGTCGCAGGCAACGGAACCCGGAAGACAGATGCCGGCATCGGCCGGAGGACATTGCCGGGGACACTGCAGGACAAGGTAAGTGCTGGAGGGATCCCGGAGCAACGCTGCAGTGTATTCCTGAGTGTAGCTCGGGGTTACCGCTTGTGGTGCTGAAACTTTACCCCGAGCTACACTCGGGAATACCGCCAGGGGGGTTAATATTCATACATTCGGTTTTCAGTGAATCTAAAACCACACTTCAGGGCTCCAAGGCCCTCAAAAACCTGTTGGCGGGACCAAGCATATGAAATGTCTGCAGATCCCAAAAATCAATACAGGGGAACAGGAGGTGGGGAGGGGCCATAGTAGTTTCGCACAAAGGACTGCGCTAACAGGCTTTTGTTTCCTTCATATGGGTTTTGCATTACAATACAAGTCTGTGGAAAGGCAAATCCCACTTGTAGCAATGTCAGATCACTGACCTGGGGAGTCTCAAACATTTCAAACGCCAATCAGATGTCACAGACACTTTTTACGTCTGTTGACGCAGACACGAACAGTGGAGGCTTTCAAACACTAACTTTTAACACAAAAATCAGCTTAAGAATTGGACTTTTATCCCATATATTTACTATCTGTATTTTATATTCTAGCTTTTTGTGGTTTATAAAAAGAGCTTGGCCAATCAATTCTTTGCACTCACCAGACGATGCAGCTTCATACATCATCTTGCTGATGACATCAATGGCTTCCTCAATCTTTAAGGCAAAATAGTGAGCGTCTGTCAGGTACTGGACCAGCATTTCTTGCTTGCTCAGTTCGGTCTTGTCCTGCTCTTCTTGACTCGCTTCAGAGTTCTTGCTTTCTTCATCAGTGGGAGGGACCTGCTCCTCAACTGATGGAGATTCCATATTTTTGTCCTTTGCTGCTCAAAAAAATAATAAATAAATAAATATATATATATTATATTAACCATTTCATATCCGGACACTCACCCCCTTCCTGTCCAGGCCAATTTTCAGTGCGATCGCACTTTGAATGACAATTGCGCAGTCATGCAACACTGTACCCATATTAATTTTTTAGCTTTTTTTGAGACAGATAAAAACTATTTTGGTGCTATTTATTCACCACTGGGATATTTGTTTGCTATATAAATGAAAAAGTCCAAACATTTTGAAAAAAAAAAAAAAAAAAAAAAGAGAAGTTTTTTTTAAATAAAACGTTGCAAATAATGAATCTTTCTTCTAAAATCTTGGTCAAAATTTATTCGGTTACCTTTTTTTTTTTTTTACTAAAAAGACCCAAATTAGTTTATAACCAAAAATTATAACATTCAAAAATGTTTTTTTTACATTTTTATATAGATTTTTTTTTATATACTGTCACCCTAGCAGTACAGTGTCACCATAGTACACTGTACAACTTGTGCGGGGTGATGAAGTTTTTTTTTTTCTCTATACACCGATTGCTTTTACACCCATAAAGGCTGTAAAAGCAATCATTTCTCCTTCTCTCCAACTGCATTCTTGCAGCCATTGAGAAAGGCTGTGTGAGCTGTGATTGGTCACAGCTGATCACATGGTAAAAGGCTGTTGTGAATGGCCTTGTACCATGTGACCTCTGTGATCATTCATAGATTTCACACGTAGTAAGCAATAATGTCTGAAGTGACATCTTGCCTACTGCTCTTCATGTGATCACCGATTGGCCAATCAGTGATCACACGATCGGGACCTCGCACAACGATCTGTGTTCCACTGTGTCCGGAGAACACAGTGGGCACAGGATTGTGGTGCTGCATGCTCCCAGGGAGCGCGCACAAGCAGGGAGCAGGAGGACGTTTATAAACGGCAACCCGCCCCTGCACTGCTCCTGTCCGGCCGTTTATATACATGGGCCGGACGGGAAGTGGTTAATATTTATATTCCTTTTACGGATATAGTATTGACAGATTCATAGTGTAATAGTACTGGTGCGCAAACAAGACACCTATACACACAGACAGTGGATGGATATTTTATTAGGCAAGCTTGCTTGTAAATGCCAACTGCAAAAGGGATCTACAATTCATGCAAACACGGTCAAGGATGTTCAGTTTTACAGACATCAGAATGCGTGACCTAAAAAGACCTCTTCTTGAGGTGAAGGGGCAATGACATTAGGACATGGAAGGCCAAAATATGAAAGAGCACAACTTCCAGGAATCTTATAAGCCTATACCTTCCCGTACACAATGAGGGGTTATGGAGATGATGGGGAAGGAGGGGGATATACAAGAAGATGGCAGCATCAGAAATGTAGTAGGGCAGGGATGACCCCAAAGACCTTGAGTAGAATTTACTAACACTGGAGCAGACAGCTGGGTATGGGAACAATTCGCTTCAAGCTTTCACTTTCAAAGCTTTAACCTCCCTAGCGGTCTGATTATGTCAGTATTTCTGTGCTCAAAGCGGTACTTTTGCATGGAAATATGTCGTCTTTTTATTGTAGGCCTGTAATTTTTAGGAATAACTTGCTTAAATCTGTACGAACAAAAGTCTAGTAAACATCCCGGGTATTTTAAAATTTGAAACACGAAATCATAAATTAGAATTTAATAAATCATAAAAAAATTGAATTTAATTCAATAATCAAACCAAAAACACTGAAATGTGAAATATAGCGCCAAGTTCGCACATCACTGAGTAAAGTCGCAGAATAGTTTTCAGTGACTGATGAGGAATTTCCCCCACCAATCATTATCACTCAATTCTGCAAGTGGTTCTGATTTACTATCGCTGTTCTCTAGCCGGTCTAAAACCGCGTCTGACCTAAAGGGACGCTTTTTGGACGCCATGGACGTTTCTCAGTTTCCAGGCAGAAAGAACCGTAAAAATGCAGGCAGGGCGCCGGACAAAGCACTCGGGACAAAATGTATGTGAAATGGTTTGATACAGGAATGTTATACTATGTGATTTTAGTGAATGTCACTTCTACAATTTTCAAATTTCCCACCACTTCCATCCCCCGTACGTCCCGACGCTCGCAGGGAATGGAGCTCGGAAGACAGATGCCGGCATCGGCCGGAGGACATTGCCGGGGACACTGCAGGGGGGACATCGCGGGAGCGCAGGACAAGGTAAGTGCAGAAGAGATCCCGGAGCAGCGCTGCAGTGTATTCCCGAGTGTAGCTCGGGGGGGTTACCGCTTGTGGTGCTAAAACTTTACCCCGAGCTACACTCAGGAATACCTCCAGGGAGGTTAATCAAGCTGAAGCTAGAAGCTCGGTCACCACGATTCTGCCGGCTCTAGTTTTAGTAAATACCTCCACATTTGTGTTGTCAGCTTAAAAACAGGAAGTTAGGAGCAAGCTATTTTTTTCCCACAATAAAATGTTTATTGGTTTTGTGGCACAACAGCAAAAATGTACATACAACATTGTCAACCATTGGTCTTTGTCATTTTATATTCTTGGCAAGCTATGTTATCTACAAACTTTCAGGAGGACTGGTGCGAGACAGATCTCAATCAGCAGCTAGGAACATTGGGCTACCTACATTTGCAATATAAATAAGAAGCATCTGACTACTGGGGGGAACACGCCGTACTCCACTTGCTGAGTGCAGGAACTTTTATATTGTGACAAGTAGCTTTGTGAAGACTTTTATAATAAATGGTGTATATAGTTTATGTGCCTATAAAGCTCATATTTCAAGCATGCGTCTCAAGTTAGAGGACATGGCACCAAATAGCTTCCTATTACCACGGTACCACCCAGTGGTGACAGGCCCCCCATCTATTCAGAAACTAGGTAGGATGAAACACCAAGCATGCCATTTGCTTTTCTTTTTTATTTTGACACATTAGTTATCCTTTTGTACCTGCAGTACGTGAAGAGGGTAAAACACATGGAAACGTTTGCAAATTTTGCAGAAATGTAATAACTTTTGGTCTTAATTTTGCCTTGACATACGCCTTTGACAGAAAACACAAACCGTACGGTGCACATGTAGAGTATGTTTAGTACTGTGGGTTCACCCCATAACTGTTTAACCTCTTCATGCCAGCCGAACGCAAATGTGCGGCCTCCCGGCGTCTGGGCCTAGACGCCGAGCGGCCACACATTTGCGTTCCATTAAAAAAGGACATATGTGCCGAGAGTGCGCGCCCTGTGCGCTCCCAGCACACACGTCTGGTACTCATGGAAAGGTCCTGATCTCCTCTTTCGATCGGGACCTTTCCCGATCATGTGATCGCACGTCACATGACCCTAAACCCCGCCCTGACTCCCGGGTTCTGAAACTCTTAAAGAGCCGGGAGGCGCCGGCGTGAAAGGGTTAACCATCTTAAATCTCAATATAAATCAGACGCTACCTGTGAAGATTTCCTCCAGAATCCCCAGCAGGTCTTCGTCCTCTGCATCTTCACCCACTCCGAACAAGGAATCATCCGGGAAGCTCGAGATGCCTTTCCTCACCAAGAAGATGGCGTGTCTACAAAGAGGCAGAGATTGAGAAGAGAAATGCCATAGCATTGGTGCCGGTTATCTACATCCCAGCGCCCCCCGCACTGACTTGTAACTGGTGTTCTTCAGGAGATGCAGAACACGCTCATGTAACTTCTCTATTGTATCAATTTCTTCTTGAAAGTCATCATCTCCACTACTCTCCTGTGCGACAGCGTGCAAAGTTTCCTTTAGTTCAGGGAGCATGGCTTCCCATTCTTCCTCCGGAGAAATTACTACAACTTAAAAGGGGGGGGGGGGGGGGGAGGAAGAAGGGGGAACCCATTTTAGAGAAAGCACAAAGGTCACAGAAAGAGTGAAATAAACAAAGTATAAAAATGTTTATACAGCAGTATATCAGCTATGTTCACCAAACTTGGATCTCTACATTGCCCCCCGGTAAAGTTTATATTTGATATCCAGCTTTAATCGAATGTATGGTCATCAGGGAATTCCAGGACTCTATTCAATATCACTTGCAGGTTTCCTTACCGACAGCTCATGGGGAGCAGCAGGGTAATCTGTGTAATGGTTTGGGTGTGGAAGCCCCAGCAACATTATATTTAAAGAGCATACAATGTGAGATGTTTTAGCTATTATAAGTCTGGTTTTTCTGGTAGCTTCAGCAGTAGACCTATTAAATATGATTGGGGGGGGGGGGGTATAAGAAGGATAAAAATGTGTCCCCATTACTTGGGTATTATTCCAGGCCAGTTGTATGCCCAAAAATGGATCTCTTTACCCGCCAACCCTGAAAAAACAAAACAAAACAAAAAAACCAAAAACAAAAAGAAACTGATAACTCATGCACTGTCCAGACAGAAACCAGGTCTACCAAACAGAGATTGCCCTTTAAAATTTAAAAAGAAAAAAAAAAAAAAAATATATATATATATATATATATATATATATATATATATATATATATTAATAATAATAATATTATACATGGCATTGAATGGTTTATATTTTCTTTTTATTGCATAATTTTTTTTTTTTTATTTTTTTTTTTAAGTTATACATCATGATCACAGTTGTGTATGTACATCAGGCATGCTCTCTCTACAATGCTTTGTTATTATCCCTGCATCGCATAACAAAAACTTTGAATGATACTGGAACTGGTATTTTGCTGACATTTGGGCTGAGTGTGTGACTGGTTTGTTCGATTAATAGTTAGTTTCAAAAGGCCAGGGAAAAAAAAAAAGAAAAAAAAAAAAAGGGACCATGCAAGGTTTCCTAAATCCCTCCCTCTGACAAGTGTCTGAATGTAACCCTGAAACCAGAATCCATCAAATAATTACCAGGGAAAAAAAAAAAACAAATCCAGGCTAGTTGATTAAAATAACCACTTGCCTACAGGGCACTTTTACCCCCTTCTTCCTGCCCAGGCCAATTTTCAGCTTTCAGTGCAGTCGTACTCTGAAGGACCATTGTATGGTCATGCAACACTGTACCCAAACTAAATTTTCATCATAATTTTGAGACAGATAGATCTTACTTTGGGTAGTATTTAAACACGAATGTGTTTATTTTTTGCGAAACAAAACTAAAAACCCTAAAAGAAAAAAAAAAAAAAAAAAGTTTTTCTGTTATAAAATTTTGTAAATAAGTAATTTTTCTCCTTCACTGATGTGCGCTAATGAGGCTGCAGGGATGGTCGACAGTCATCACTTATGGGCACTGGAAGGCAGCACTGATTGGAACTGTTAAGCAGCACCGATAGGTGGCAATTATGGGCACTGATGGAGCTACACTGAAGATCAGTGACCATGTCCCCTTTGAGGAATGCCAATTACCGGCTGTCCTCCTCGCGCGCTGTCATCGTGAGGTGAGGACTGCCGATAACTGGCAATTCCCATTTACATGCATCAGCTGTGATTGGACACAGCTGATCACATGATAGAGCCTACGTCATTGGCTGTTTACTGCGATCCGCTGTCTCCCAGGGACAGTGCACCACCGATCACTGCGCCCCGTGCAGCTAGAGTAGGAGGACATTCTATGATGTACTCCTAGAACGAGAGAACCGACGCCCGTCCATCATTTCCTTGTCAAGCATGCACACACACTTTTGGTATACTAGATCCAAGAAGATAAGTGCACATTATTTAGTTATTAGCATAATAGGCATCATAATAATCAAAAAGTTAGAAGGCAAATAAATGTCAGCAAAACTAATACAATTCTTAGCTGACCTGGGCTCTTGATGCCTCCACTGTCAGCCTACCTCAGATGTCCGTGTGGAGAGCTGCAAGAACTAGAAGGAGAGAGTCTGGGAAGCTGATCGGTACAGCGGGGAGGCCTGGTTCTGGCAGGACAGCATTGTCTAGCAGAGGTCCTGACACTCTCCCACCACTCAGCTACCTGGCCAAGTTCGGTGTCACCTCCTGCCAACCCCAGGTCCCATGCATCTGTACTCCAGCTCTGCAGAAATCCCTGCTGTACTGAAGTCAGTCGCTCTCTCCTTCCAGTCATGCTTTTCTTAGGGCATTTGACAGGTGGTGAGGTGATGTTATAGCACCTACTCACTACCCGATTTACCCCTCTAATGCTGCACTATAAGAGTTAAAGCGGAGTTCCACGCACTCCGTTAAAAAAAAGTCAGCAGCTACAAAAAAAAAAAAAAAAAAAAAAAAAAAACCACACTGTAGCTGCTGACTTTTAAAAAAACAGCCACTTACCTGTCCCATGATCCCGCCGCAGCCCGTTTCACCAGCCATCCTGAATTACGGGCGCCGGCATCTTCAGTGTGGGCACCCGGCTGTGACAGCTTGCGGCTTAACAGCCGGGTGCCCACTGCACATGCTAGAGTAGTGCTACACTTCCTGAATGGCCCTGTCTTCTGGGACCTGTCACGTGTCCCACAAGACTTCAGGTGAGGGAGGGTAGGACGACAACTTCCGTTTCCAATCGCCTAGGCCAGGGGTAGGCAACCCGAGAGCCGCAGGACTACAAGTTCCATCATGCCTCTGCAAGTCAGAGCTGTAACTGTCAGTTTTGTAAATCTTTGCAATGCCTCATGGGAAATGTAGTCCCACAACAGCTAGAGAGCCGCAGGTTTCCTACTCCTGGCCTAGGCGATCGCAGCGGAAGTGGGAACAGGTACCTGTCAATTTCAGGTACCCGCTCCCCAAAAAGGTGCCAATTCTTAATGTGGAGAGGGGGACCAGTCTTTAAAGCAGAACTTTCCCTTTTGGGTGGAGCTCCACTTTAAAAATACAGCGGTGCAATGCATTGTGGCATGTGAACAGCCCCAATCCAAGCTGTTAATTTACAGTTCAGATGGGCAGTAAAACTGCAACTCAGCCACCCATTTTTACCACCCACGAGTGCTCATCTGAAAGACCTATTTTGTACCCATTATTTTTAGCGCTAGGTTTTTATAGGTTTATGTACTTATGGACCTTCCCAGGTCCAAAATTAATATTGAGAAGAAATTCAGTCCTTCACAACAGTCCCAGTTTCTCGTGTGGCCCTTTGGGAAAGGTAAAATGCCCACCCCCGATTTATAGGATGCAAAAAGGACCCAATCTGTACCACACGTCTGTTCAGTCACACATACCTGGGGGTTTAACCCTCTGCTTCTCCTTAAGTTCCTTCAGCTTTTTAGTCTCTTTCTCTAGAGGCTCCTTCAAATCCACACTGCTAAGCTGTAAATGATTGAGAAAAAAAATCCAAAATTAGGATTCCAATTTCATACATAATCCAACTCAATCAGTACACAGTAACTTCTGACAGACCCTCTGACTATTACCTTACAAGTGAAAGGATTGTTGGCGAGGAAGGAGGCCAGAACTTGTATGGCATTCTTACAAACCTTCACCGACTTATCAAACAGGCGACCAACCACAAGAGTGACCACAGCCTGGAAACGTGACAAAGGCAGAGCCTGGAAAAGACAACGAGGGGATTAGAGTGATGTTGATATGTAGGAATTCTCTAAGTCAATGATAGTGTGGTAAGAGGTACAGTTCATGATACACTAGAAAGGCACCTTTTCCTGCACAATGCGATTGATAATCTGCAGCACGCAGGAACGCACAAAGGTGTTGACATCATGAATGTGTTCCTGCAGAGTGTCCAGGAAATTATCTCTGGTGTTCTTCTCTGTATCATCCAGGTGATCGCCGCTAAGCACACGGACAACCATTTCTCCCATGACAGTCAGCACTGCGTTCCTCATCGTGTAAGGCTGCAAAAACAGAAAAAAAAAAACCCAAAAAAACCAAAAAAAAAACCACAAGTAAATATGGGATCATATGAAAAAAAACCATGCACCATAACCGAATGGCTCCTCAGCACACCTCGCCATCCAGGTAGTCCAGCAGCACGCTGATATTGGGCATGACAATGGCAGGAATCCGCTCAGCCAGCTGAGTAATAAAGGTGGCCAAGGTCTTCACACTTGAGCTTTCCTTGGAAAGATCCTGACAAGACTTCTGGCCAATCTTCCTGTAAAATTAGCAGAAAGTTTCCAGCGACATTATAAAGGATCTTTAGATTTTAAAAGTAAACAAGGTCTGAGGGGAAAACAAAAACCAAAACCAACCCCAAACCCAAACCCCAACCCAAACCCAAACCCCAACCCAAACCCCAACCCAAACCCCAACCCCAACCCAAACCCCAACCCAAACCCAAACCCCAAAACCCAAACCCAAACCCCAAAACCCAACCCCCAAAACCCAACCCCAACCCAAACCCCAAAACCCAAACCCAAAACCCCAAACCCAAAACCAAAACCAAACCCAAAACCGCCAGCCTCCTGTTGCCTGGATTCAGTACTTAAATCACTTCTCATCCGGCCTATGTAGATAAACGGCCAGACGGGAGCTCTGCCTCGGTGGGTGGACGTTTCTAAATGCCCCCCGCATCCATTACCTGTGCAGCTCCCGTGGAGCGTGCGGCACCATGATCAGTGCCCGCTGTGTTCGGAGGACACAACGGAACACTGATCGCTGTACGGGACATCTGTGTGAGGAAGTGACATGTTGTTTACTACTATTCATGTGATCACTGATGAGCCAATGTCCAAACTGGGCACAATTAGCCATTTCCCCTCCCCGGTGTCATGTGACTTGTTTAAGTTACAAGGTCTCGGGTGTGAATGGGGAGCAGGTGTTATCGCTCACTCTCTCATACTGGTCACTGGAAGTTCAACATGGCACCTCATGGCAAAGAACTCTGAGGATCTGAAAGAAAGAATTGTTGCTCTACATAAAGATGGCCGAGGCTATACGAAGATTGCCAAGACCCTGAAACTGAGCTGCAGCACGGTGCCCAAGACCATACAGCGGTTTAACAGGACAGGTTCCACTCAGAACAGGCCTCGCCATGGTCCACCAAAGATGTTGAGTGCACATGCTCAGCGTCATATCCAGAGGTTGTCTTTGGGAAATAGACATACGAGTGCTGCCAGCATTGCTACAGAGGTTGTGGGGGGGGGGGGGGGGGTGGGGGGAAATCGGCCTGTCAGACCACACGCCACACACTGCATCAAATTGGTCATCCCAGAAGGAAGCCTCTTCTAAAGATGATGCCCAAGCAAGCCCACAAACAGCTTGAAGACAAGCAGACTAAGGACATGGATTACTGGAACCATGTCCTGTGGTCATCTGAACCAAATCAGTTGAATTTGGTGTCACCAGGTGTCAGGCATGTGTGGCAGCAACCAGGTGAGGGGTACAAAGACAAGTGTGTGTTGCCTACAGTCAAGCATGGAGGTGGGAGTGTCATGGTCTGGGGCTGCATGAGTGCTGCCGGCACTGGGGGGCTACAGTTCATTGAGGGAACCATGAATGCCAACATGTACTGTGACATACTGAAGCAGAGCATGATCCCCTCCCTTCGGAGACTGGGCCGCAGGGCAGTATTCCAACATAACCCCAAACACACCTCCAAGACGACCACTGCCTTGCTAAAGAAGCTGAGGGTAAAGGTGATGGACTGGCCAAGCTCGACTCCAGACCTAAACCCTATTGAGCATCTGTGGGGCATCCTCAAATGGAAGATGGAGGAGCACAAGGTCTCTAACATCCACCAGCTCCGTGATGGCGTCATGGAGGAGTGGAAGAGGACTCCAGTGGCAACTTGTGAAGCTCTGGTGACCTCCATGACCAAGAGGGTTAAGGCAGTGCTGGAAAATAATGGCGGCCACACTTTGGGCCTTGTCACTTAGGGGTGTATGCACTTTACATTGTAGCGAAGTGTCATTTCTTCAGTGCGGTCACATGAAAAGATATAGTAAAATATAAAACAAAAAATGTGAGGGGTGGACTCACTTTTGTACGCACACACTGTTAAAAAAGTTGCCCACTGTTGTAGGACGAGCCACTCACCTCATGATCTCCCCCACTAGAGACTTCATCCCATACTCCATAGCCCACAATGTCAACGCATGGACAAGTACAGGAGCCAGGTGCTCAAAGTGCTGAAGGAGTTGGATTACTTTCACACTGACACCTAAAAACAGGATATAGAGAGACAATGAAATAAATAAAAGAGGGAAGAGAAGAGCTTGCATAGGCCCTTAAAATGCAAATAGGTTCAAGAAAGTGCTAAACATTCATTCCACTTAGGCTGTCCATAGATGGGTCAAAATTTGGCTGATTTGGAGAGGACCAGAAGAATTTTGATCAGTGTGTGGCCATCCTCTTTAGCCTGGGGGGGGGGGGGGGGGGGAGAATAGGGGTCCTTGCATTTAATCTGACGTGTCCCTATGGGATTCCATTAAAGTATATCTAAAAAGGCATAAAAACTTTAGTACTAGGGTCGTTTGTTTGACTTCCAACCACGGCACCACCTGCCTGGAGTTTGCATGTTCTCCCTGTGCCTGCGTGGGTTTCCTCTGGGTACTCCGGTTTCTTCCCACACTCCAAAAGACATGCTGGAAGGTGAATTGGCTCCCGTCTACATTGTCCCTAGTATGTGTATGTATGAATGTGAGTTAGGGACCTTAGATTGTACGCCCCTTGAGGGTTAGGGACTGATGTGAATGTACAATATATATGTAAAGAGCTGCGTAAATTGATGACGCTATCCAAAATAATTTTTGAATAGTGGAGATGGAGTAGAAACCTACTTAGGTTTTCACCGCTACCTCTGTCCCAACTAGGGAGATGCACCTATTAATATAGGGAAAATTTTGGGTTGACAGAACAGTAATTAAAAATGGAAAATCTTCCAATGGGGAAGGTGGTCCGGCGACCTGGGGGCCCCCGATGGATTCTTTGAATTTTGCAGGGATTTCCTTTCACTTTGGCTAGGAGACAGAAACTTTTTTTTTTAAAAGTAAAATCTACCCAATGGGAGTTTGCCTATAATTCTACTTTAATGAAAAGCTATGAATGGAGGGCAGGCCGATGAATGAAAAGGTCTGCCTCCTCCATTCATTGAAGCTATAGTACAGCTTCTATGAAACAGTAAAAATATTCTTGCAACTACAATGAAAACACATTGATGTCATGAATGGTATATTTCACTGGCCTTTATATATTTTTCCCCACATTTACATACAGACAAGATTTTCAGCAAAAAGGTGATAATTATAGGGTGAGGACTACACATCTAGAATTACTGGGGGTCCTTAAAACAGTACGCTTTTAAAGTACACGGAATTATTTTAATAGAAAAACGAATTAAACAACTTAAATTCAAGTGCAGCTTAAAGCCCGGGCTCACACTGATGCGGTGCGGAATTTGCAGCGTTTTCAGTGTGAATTCCGCACCGCATCAGAATCGCACCCAGTTCATGTGAACCACTGAAGGTGTGTATGGCAACACCTGAAAGTGGTCTGCAAAATGCGGTGCGATGTGCAGAATAAGGTCGCAGGGGTGTGAATACCCAAGCGATCCGATCCAAAAAAAGGGTCCTGTACATTTTTGGTGCGGGTGTGATGCGAATAGAGCCATACAAAATGTATGGCTCCAATCGCACTGCACACAAATCACATGTGATTTGTGCAGGAATGTGGTGCGGTTCCTATGAGAATGTACCCCACATGTGAACCCAGGCTAAAAGTTGCTTACCTGCTTCCTCGCAGCACTATAGCACAAATACTGCTACAGGGTGGCAGGGCTGCGAAAAATACATAGAGGATTTTGCTTTTCCGGGTAGGGGGTCCCGGCCAGAGATTCTCCGCTGGCACCCGGCGATCGCTAAAGAACAGTGACGGGGAGAGGTCTGCATGTAAACCATACAGATCTCTCCCGTCAGCTCCAGCGTGCTACTTTGTTGTGCTCTTCATAGCAGAGCAATACAAGGCAGCATGCTTACAAGGTATCACACAGTTAATCCTTTGATCACCCCCAATGTTAACCCCTTCCTGCCCAGTTTCATTAGTACAGGATCAGTGCTTTTTATGATCACTGTATTAGTGTCACTGGGGATGTCAATGGCAGTTAGCGAGTGTCAGAATGCCCGCCGCAGCAGTCCCGCTATAAGTTGCTGATCGCCACCAATTACTAGTATTAAAAAAAAAAAAAAAAAAACACACCCAAAAACATACATACCACCATTTGTAGCCACTATAACTTTCACGTAATCCAGTTAATTTACATGTATTTTTTTTTTCTTTTTAGCAAAGACATGGAGCGGGATACAGTTTGGCCTAAATTTATGACGAAATTAGATTTACATTTTTCTTACTGGACAGGTTTTATAGCAAAAAGTCAAAAATATATATATTTTTTTTCCTTCAAAATTGTCAGTCTTTTGTTTATAGGGCAAAAAATAAGATGCAGAGGCGATCAAATACCACTGAAAGAGCTCTATTTGTGGCAAAAGGACATAAATTTCATTTGGGTGCAGCGTTGCATGACCGTGCTATTGTCAGTTAAAGTAATGCAGCGCCGTATCGCAAAAAATGGCCTGGGCAAGAAGGGGGGGGTTAAATCCTCTGGAGGGCGAGGGGTTATTTCCATGCAGGGGAAAAAAAACAAAAACCCACACTCCATCCAAGATTATCCCGGGGGATAAACACTGCAGAATAGTTACACCAAGTGCTTGTTGACAGTACAATTGTTAAGGCTCCATTCACATTTGTGCAACACGTCATGTGACTTCGGACACAGTCACATGACAAAATCACAGCCCATGTACTTCAATGGAAGCCATTCAAATCTATGCAAGCTAAAGCAGAGTTCCACTAAAACGTGGTTCTGACAGTTACCCGCTCCCATTTCCAGCTCAGGGCCGCCCTCCTCATCCTACTTCCCACCTTGGTGAGCTGCTGACACGGAACATGCATGTGCATGCCTGCTTGAGACAGGTCTTGGTTGTTTACCCAAGAATAGCTGTGATTACTTAAAAACCAAAGACCCCTTTGCAAAATAAATATAATAAATAAAATGCACTGTATATTTGCAGATGGAATTTTTTTTTTCTGCAAAAATTAGCCTGCAACGCATTGTACCCTTGTTCTTGTGTGTAACGGTCATGAGATTCTTAAAGATCTGGGCTCTCACCTCCCCCATGTCAGCACGCAATGAACTCTGCCCCCTGCTGGAATCCTAATCCCTTGCACATCCCACTGCGGAAGGCAAGGTAATCAGAAGGGCCTGCTGCGTTTCTCCTCAGCTTACTGCAACAATGAAAAGAAAGTCAGAGACAAAAACAACATTTGTCCGAGACATTCATAACAGCATAGCAGATGTAATTGATTTTGCCATCAGATTAACAAAGATAAGTGCTCACATCTCCCCTCACCTGTTGGCGAGTGATGACCCCTGCCATGCCCACTTATCTAGCACCGCACTGCCTGTAGGTCCGCTCAGTCTCTGCACACTCAGACTTTAGAGGGCAGAAATAGATGAGACAGACCCGCTATTAAGTTGCTATAGGTCTGGCCTTACAGCGGCAGCGAGATTCTTCTCCACAGCCACCAAGATTACAGACCGGGGCGATGGGCAGAGGACGCACCCAGAGGAAGGAAAGTCACATTTGCCTTTTTGTGTCATCACTTGGCAGGACTAAGATTTAACCACTCGCTTACCGGGCACTTATCCCCCCTTCCTGCCCAGGCCAAATTTTCAGCTTTCAGTGCTGTCGCACCTTGAATGACAATTGCGCGGTCATGCAACACTGTACCCATATGAATATTTTTTTTTTTTTTTTGACAGATAGAGCTTTCTTTTGGTGGTATTTAATCACCTTTTTTTTTTTATTTCTTGTTAAACCAAAAAAACAAAAAAAACTTTTCAAAATTTTCAGTTATAAAATTGTATACAAGTGATTTTTCTCCTTCACTGATGTGTGCTAATGAGGCTGCACTGATGAGGAGGCACTAGTAGGTGGCACTGAAAGGCAGCTCAGATGGTCACTGATGTGGCATTGATGTGCACTGGTAGGCACTGATGGACACTGACTGGTGGCACTGCTGGGCTACACTGATCATCAGTGCCCTAATGATCAGTGCCCTAATAATCAGTGTACATGTCCCCTCTGTGTAATGCAGATTACCGGCTCTCCTCATGAGCCGTCAGCGTGACAGCTCATGAGGAGAGGAGGAAAAAAAAAAAAAAAAAAACATTTCCCTATCTACATGCGATCAGGTGTGATTGGACACAGCTGATCACATGACAGAACTGACATCCTCGGCTCTTTCCGTTGATCAGTGATCCGCCGTTTCCCCAGGGACACAGCGCACCAGCGATCAGCGCGCATGCACAGTCAGAGTGGGAGGACGTCCTCCCAGAACGAGAGAACCACCTTGCGCCTGTCATTTCCTTATATGGCGGGCAGGAGGCAGTTAATATTACAACAAAACCCAATTTGCTACTACTGTATTATAAAAAATAAATAGATATATAGATCTCTCATACATATACATACACACATATATCCATCCCTCTGTCTCCATCCCCTATTTTATATTCTAGAATATGCTACTGAAACACTGTAGGAGGAATTAAAATTGTAGTCATGCGGTCAGCTGCTAAAGGCCTGTGCACGATGTACTTCCTTCCAAACGGCTCAGCCTCTACATAACCACTCTTCAGAGGCCAGAGAGCCAATCCTCAGCAGGCACCACACACACATACAATCCAGCATCTCATTCTCACATAAATGGCCCAATCCATCTGTATGTGGATTTTCTTTTCCAGCAAAAACTAACGCCGGGAAACAATCCTGGACCTTGTGGAAGATTTAAACAAGGGATCCCACTGATTTTAAGAACCAATTTTAGACAATGAGCCACTAAGCCCAAGAAGAATCTGGGTGGTTCCATCTTGATCTATGATGCAGAGGCATAAACAAGCACTTTAAGGGCTACTGATTTCATTGTCCCCGCAGTAGGAAGTAGAAGTGGCCAGCTGGAGGCCCCTTTCCATATGTTGCAAGGGTCAGAATTCAAGGCCCTATGCCTGTTTCCAAGCTCAGTGCATCCATTGAAGCAACATGCAGTGCCTTCCGTTAAGGAGAAAATGTTGAAACCGCATTAGAATTAGGTGGCAGGAAGATGGCTGTTGTGGAGCATGAGAAGGGAGCCCTGGATAGCACTCCCAACAGTCAGAAGGGCAGTCCATGGGGATTAGGGATAGAAGGTGCTGCTCACCTACCACAGAAACAAACTGGTAAACAGGGAGGTAGAGCAGGAAAGCTGGGGGGGTGGTTGGGGGTTGTTCTTTGGTTAAAACTGGCATGAAGTTGCCTCCATCCACAGGAGGCGATAGCTGACTACTTAGGACCGCTTTTTAAAGTCTGCTGTGGTTAAAATTTCCTGCCTGTTGGGACAAAAAAAAAAAACAAAAACGATAAAATGTGGTTTTTTTTTTGTTTTTTTTTTAACTTTTAATACTGATCCCTTTCACGCCCTTCCTGCTCAGGCGAATTGTCAGCTTTCAGCACTGTCACACTTCAACAATTGTGCGGTCAAGCAAGACTGTATCCAAATTAAATTTTTATAAGACAGCTTTCTTTTGGTTGTATTTAATCACCACTGGGTTTTTTTGCCAAAAAACAGGAGGGGGAAAAAAAAAAAAAACCCACACACAAACAACAACAACTCCCTCCTCCCCAACACACTTTTTGCAAATAAGTAATTATTCTTGACTGATGGGGACTAATAAGGCAGCACTGACAAGGTGGCACTGATCATCAGGACACTTAGTGCAAATAAAGTGCTGACAGCCTTTCCAGGAATCGGGTGTCCCTTCCTCACAGACAGTGCAAGACTGCCGATAACCGGCAAGTCTGTTAACATGTGATCAGCTGTGATTGTGATCAGATTGCAATAACAGGCCAATCTCAGTGGTCCTTTACCATGTGATCAGCTGTGTCCAGAGTTTGCCCAATGCGTGCCCCAGGGGGCGCGTGGAAGGCACCTTCTGGGAGGATGTCTATAGACGCCGGCACATGAGCCAAGTCGCCCTACTAATGTCCTGCAGCCGAGTATTGGGTCCCGTGCATGCACGTTCGAAATCGTAAGCCACGACTACCTCCCTAGCTGCTCGTACCTTCAGCCAGCACGGTCATCCAGCAGTGGATCTGCTACAGCAGCCAGATGCTGCAAACAAGATTGTGGATTTGCTGCACTGGATGTGAGTTTTTATACATATTTAAACAGACTGACATTTCTAAATGTTGTGCTGCACCGGTGGTGGTCAGCAAAACACTGCCCCGCCACGCTGGTGGTCAGCGAAACACTGCCCCACCAGTCAGCTGTTTGTATCATTGAAACCTCTGTTATCTTCCGTTTTAAAAGAAAAAAAAAAAAAAAACCACAAAAAATGTTAATGTAAGAGTTTTTTCTAAACTGAACCTTAATATTCAGGTTTAAATTGCAGTGTTGGCACTATGCAATAAAAAGTGGGTTTTGGGTCGCAGTTTGGGCACTCGGGTGTCAAAAGGTTCCTCATCACTGATCTATACTAACTAAGCTTTGCAAAAATAGTAGTACTTTCAGCTCGTTCTGGTCACATGATCGCCTCAGCCAGTGTCGGCTGTAGAGGAATGGGGAGAGCACGTGGCAAGGGGCTGTGAAAGACCGGAGCGATGACATCACCCATAGGCTTCCATGGTACAGCCATAGTCTGTCCTTCCTCTTCCCTGCAGCTGCCACTGACTAATAGTGGATCAAGTGACGGGACTCACAGGACTTAACATGTCATACTCACCTGTTCTGTGCAATGGTATTGCAGAGAGGCCCCAACCCTCCTCTTCTCTGCATTTGATTGACAGCAGCAGGAGCCAATGGCTCAAGTCCCTGTGTTAAGAGGACGAAGGGGGAAAAAGATGCAGCCGTGCACAGCACTACATCTAGTCTCCCTTCTCCTCCTAGTCACAGGGAAAGGGAAGGAAATAGAAATAAAAAGCTTTTTTTTTTTAGCTTAAACGCAAGGAATGCATTAAAAAGGTAAAAAACCATTTTATTCTAGTATCACTTTAAGAATCAAACTTCCTGTACTTACTTAAGGTATCATTGGAGCGTTTTACAGCCACACCCAGAAGGTGCGATAATGCCTCCCACAGCGGCTTGTTCTTCAGAGCTCCCATACTTGGATTTTCCATCATTTTATAGCAGCAGCCGGTTACCATGCTGAAATAGAAAAGGGAGGACAGATGAAAGGCAAAGCAAACATTCAATTAGAGTCATAGTGGAGGTCATAGATTTTGCCATCAGATTACCAAAGATATGAGCTCACATCTCCTCTTTACCCGTTATTGAGTAATGAGCTCTGCCCTGCCCCATTGCTGGTCACCGCACATCCTGTAGGTCCTCTCGGTCTCTGCACACTCAGGCTTCAGAGGGCAGACATAGGCGAGACAGACCTGCAATACAGCTGCTATAGGTCTGGCCTTACAGCGGCAGCGAGATTCTTCTCCACGGCCACCAAGATTACAGACCGGGGCGATGAGCAGAGATCACACCCAGAGGAAGGAGGAGTCACACTCGCCTTGGACTCATCATATGGCAGTATAAGACGAAAAAGGGGCAAACTTTAAATAGTAAAAAAAAAAAAAGTTTATAACCAAAAATTTAATTTTTTTTTTATTATTTGAGTTTGTTTTTGTTAACATACTGTCACCCTAGTGACACTACTACTTGTGGGGGGGTGATGAAGATTTTTTTTTCCCCCCCCCCACACACTGATTGCTTTTACACCCATAAAGGCTGTAAAATCAATGTCTCCTCTCTGGCTGCATTCCTGTAGCCATTGAGAAATACTGTGAGCTGTGATTAGTCACAGCTTGTCACATGGTACAAGGCTGTTGTGAATAGCCTTGTGCCATGTGACCTCTGTGATCATTCACAGATTTCACTAGTAGTAAACAATGTCAGGAAGTGACATCATGCTTACTACTATTCATGTGATCATGGCCAATCAGTGATCACTGTACGGGACTGTAGCAAACTAGCTCATCCAGCTGGAAGCAGAGTTCTCCTTTACCTTGTTGTATTTGAGGTATTCCTTGAATCATTCCTCACATCCCCCCCCCCCCCCCTTTGCATTCCTGTGAGGCAGACTTTATCTCCTGGCAGATGATGTGGAACAACCAGGCTAAGACATGAGAAGTGGAGCCAGCCCGTCTGCGGAGGTGTCACTTTGGTCACCCACAGCTATGTAAGCCCACACATTATCAAACTGACCCAGGACTGAACATTCCTCAGGTCAACTGTATGGTTCATATCACGGGATATGAAGCTGGTAATTTAGTTAGAGTTTCCCTATGACCACTCCCAAAACGTGCAGTCAGAGCCCCCCCCCCCCCCCCTCCCCTTTGAGAGGGACTTTTAAGAGAGTCAAGTGAGTTAGTCTGAGAGAGACACACACACACACACACACACACACACACACACACACACACACACACACACACACACACACACACACACACACACACAGATCTCCCAGCAACATCGTAACAAGAGGAGATCAAAGAAATCACCCTGCTCACAACTTGGACTGCAAACCCAGGCATATGGGCAAGTAACTCAACCCTGTAATCTTCTTCCTAATTATCTCTTTGCTGTGTCTTTATATACATATATATATTTTTGTGACATCTCTTTGTAAATATTTATTTGCATCCGACGCTTTTAGTAATAAATCTCTCCTTCTGAAAGTGTTAAACTGTTTCTAAGCGCTTACTTGCAATTCACGAATCCCTGCCTTTGAAGAGACGCTACTGTTTGTTATATCTCTGTATAGCAGGTCCGCGGGCCGTGCTATATAGATCAATATTTCAATCATTATAGTGTATATTTGATAACGGGAGTTTCCCAGTCTCCGACAAAAGTGGTGGTGGCAGTAGAGGGTTAGTTGCGTAATTATGTAAAAAAGAAAACCTCAGCGCCCAGGACTCTCTTATTAAACACACAATTCCCCGTGAGATGCTGCTGTACACAGGTGCAAAAACCAAAAAAACTTATATCAATAAATACCAGCGCAAACCCACATAATAAATTGCATCACCCAGCCTATTAAACAAACTTAAAAAACTGACACAAAACCACTTTTGTGCTAATGAAATAAAAAAATATATATATAAATAAATAAAAATAAATAATTTTTGAATTAATAAGTCCAGTGACAAAAATAACAGTCCCGTGACAAAATAAGTTAAATTGTAATTTTCATTGGATTCTTCCGTGCCTTTGATCCCTTCACCATCCACCAGTGCAAAAACCAACATTAATCGCACTCACTATTATCTGGCGAGTGCGGTTAATGTTGGTTTTTGCACTGGTGGATGGTGAAGGGATCAAAGGCACGGAAGAATCCAATGAAAATTACAATATAATTACAATTTAACTTATTTTGTCACGGGACTGTTATTTTTGTCACTGGACTTATTAATTCAAAAATTATTTATTTATATATATTTTTTTTTATTTCATTAGCACAAAAGTGGTTTTGTGTCACAGTTTAAGTTTGTTTAATAGGCTGGGTGATGCAATTTATTATGTGGGTTTGCGCTGGTATTTATTGATAATAGTTGCGTAATTAACCCGACCCAGTAACAAGCGCATTCAGGCTGCAGGCACAGATTGTAGTCCATTAGCTGGGCAATCGCTGTGTAGGGTGCAGCTGAGAGTGGCCTTGTTACGCGCGTCACACCGCGGTTTTAGATCGGCTGGTCCTTCGGTCACGAGTTTGGTGAGAAGGTCTGGGGTCTGACGCCGTGGGCGTGACGTATTACTGTTAGTCGCGGCTGTGCGATTGTCGCCCTGTTGGTGGCGGCGACCGCGGGTCGTGACAGGGACCTCTGTGTAAGGGCCCAATCATGTGATCGGTGTTCTGCTGTGTCCTCCCAAGGAGCACGCACAGGCTGTAAATGTGGGCGCCGTTTATTAACGGCAACCCACTCCTGTACTGCTCCCCTCCGGACGTTTATGTACATGGGACGGACGGGAAGTGGTTAAATATCTTTGATGGCTTCTTTGTGAAGACAGATACCTCAGATCTCTTCTGTAATGTGTTAGATGTATAACACCCCATTCCCTTTGCCAAGAATAAAAGGGTCAGACCTGATAAACTCCTCCTCGATCAGCGACATGCTCCATAGTCTCCGGATGTCTAGTTGGAGGAGGTGTGTGATGGTCTGCAGGACTTTTTCTCGCTCCGTTTCCCAAAGAAAGCCGTCTGCTTTGGACTTTGTCTTCCTTCCCTGAGAAAAACAAATCTCACGTAATCCTGCCACGAGAGAAATATATTGGAAGCCATTTGCCTTTCTGCTATGCTGACCATCTGTTGTCAATGGCATGTCACTAATTTGGAACAGGGATACAGCTCAGGAAAGTCAAATCCTTTACCAGCAAACTCTGGGGTCAGTGGTTGACCGTATTGAAACCAGGAGAACCGGCACAACAGCCAGGAAACGAAGATTTGCACAAGGAGTGGTCATAATGGGAGTCCCAATGTTCCAATGAAAGGTTTCCTTTAGGAAAGTGCTCATGCCCAATCAGAACTGCCGTAGACCGGGTTCACCTCTTACCTTACCGCTGGGCTCCACATTCCCCAACGCGGCTTTGTAAGTCTCCACCTCAAAGGCCTCAACCAAATGTACAAGGAGAAAGCAATTCATCTTCAGTGTGTTGAGTTGAGTGTTCTTATCGGCCTGAGCCAGCGATAGATCTTCCAGGACTGCAGGGAGCTCAGCCGCATGCTGGGAAGTGGCTGGAAAAAGATGGGATATTAGGCATCCTAGTAAACTGCATGAATTTACAAAGGCTCCCTAGTCACATGCTTGCTTTAGCTCATGATACCCCTGCAATGCACAAAAAAACAAACACACCAACCAACCACAACACACCAACAACCAAACACCAACAACACCAAACAAAAAAAAAACCACCCACAACCACAACCAAAAAAAAAAAAAAGTCATTACTGGTGTAAAAGAATGAGTAAAAAAGTGACAACTACCATGGACTGCAGTGCAGCTTTTACATTAGAACAAGTCAGTATAATCTTTGGACTAAAAATAGTTTTTATGAATACACTGCACCAGACTGAAGAATACCTCTAGTAGGAGCAGAGATATACCTTTGCCAAACAGCCCTAGGAAATCTGACATCTCATGTGCGGGAACCAACAGATGTGTTGCACAAGCAATGGATTGGGAAACACTGACTTATGTTGCACCGACTTATCTCAGTGTGTTAAAACATACAAAGAACCATTCATCACATGACCTCTGCCCCAATACACCTTACCCGCCAATGTTCCTACCAGGGGCGGACTGACGGAAACTCGGGCACTGCCCGAGGGCCCGGGGTCAGTAGGGAGCCCCATGAGATGCCCCTGGTACCTTTTTCATAGGCTTTTTTGAGTTTGGGCAAGGACACAGGGGCCCCATGATCCATTATTGCCCGGGGGCCCCATGAGTTGTCAGTCCGCCCCTGATTCCTACTACAAGCCTGCAAAACACTTCAATTCTACATTATATTGGGGGTTATGTACTAACATCGGGCAGCATAGTGGCCAAGTGGTTAGAACTTCCACCTGGCAGCACTAGGGTCGTTGGTTCAAATCCCAACCACGGCACCACCTGTCTGGAATTTGCATGATCTCCCTGTGCGGGTTTCCCTCCCACACTCCAAAGACATGCTGGTAGGTTGATTGGCTCCGGTCTAAAAATTGTCCCTAGAGGGTAGGAATGCGAGTTCGGTACCTTAGATCAGCCTTCCTCAACCAGGATGTCTTGAGGTTTCTTTAGGGGTGCCTTGGCAAAATGTCCAAAAATTGCCCATAACTTATATACAAGCCGTTCAGTGGAACAAGCTCGCCTTTTAGTTACAAAAAGCCGACCCAGGCTGCTGGCATCCTGACAACCAATGACATCAGCTGCTAAGGAGGATGTCAGCTGCCAGCCCAGTATCCTAGTTTAACCCTCCCTCGCCCCTCTGTCAGTGCTGGGGTCACATTAGCTCAGTGATTGAGAGAGGGGGGGGGGGGGGGGAAGAAAAAAAAAAAAAAAAAAAAAAAAAAAAAAGCGCTTAAGGTGCCCCTGTGCTCGCATGTAGTGGTGAACGCATACGCAGGCCATGCCCACATATGTAAATTGTGTTCAAACCACACGTGAGGTATCGCCACGAACGTCAGAGCAATAATTCTCGCACCAGACCTCCTCTAACTTTGCATTGCTAACCTGTAGAAATTTTTAAAGCATCACCCATGGAGATTTTTTAAGTACCGCAGTTTCACGCCATTTCACGAGCGTGCGCAATTTTAAAGTGTGACATGTTGGGTATCCATTTACTCGCCATAACATCCTCTTTCATATTTTAGGAACAAATTGGGGTACTTTTTTTCATTAATGTGCATTTTTTTCCCAAAAATATATATATTCATTTAAATAAATAAAAAAAAAAAAAAAAAGCACATCTGTTTTCGGTCAAGTGGATTTTGAATTTTGGTTTTCGGCACCAGAATTTTCATTTCGGTGCACCACTAACGGACAGCAAAGTCTCCTCATAGAAAGCAACTCCATTTCAATATAAACGTTTGTTTAGTAAAAAGGGATAGTTTTTCCCAGAGCAGTCCTGCCTCCAGCATAGTCTAAGAAGGGAACCGTGAATTTCAGATTCGCCATCAGATTACCAAAGATATGTGCTCATATCTCCCCTGTCACCTCTTAGTGAGTAATGAGCTCTGCCCTGCCCCTCGATGGACCCCGCTCAGTCTGTAGGTCCCCTCAGAATCTGCACACTCTGACTTCGGAGGGCAGGAATGGAATGAGACAGACCTGCGAATAAGCCGATGTAGGTCTGGCCTTACAGCGGCAGCGAGATCCTTCTACACGGCCACCAAGATTACAGACCGGGGGCCACAGGCAGAGATCACACCCAGAGGAAGGAGGAGTCACATTCGCCTTGGACTCATCATGTGGCTGGGGAAATCTTTAAAGATCATACACAAAATTCTTGAAACATAAAAAAAACAAAACAAAACAAACAAAAAAACACAACACCAGACTGAAGAATGCTTCTAGTAGGAGTAGAGATATACCTTTCACAAGTAGCTCCAGCAAATCTTCTTTCAAGGAGGCATCCAAAGTGCGGAAATGGCTGGAAGAAGAAAGGAAGGTCAGAACAGGAAAGAGAAAAACCTGACAATATATAATCTGCACGGGATACCAGAGATGGGTCCTGACCACGAGATATGTCCTCCTGTTATTTGGGTTGTGGCAGTTGCCAACCGCAGGTAGCCGAATGATGGCTGCACTGCGGCCGGCCAGTTCTGGGAGGCCATCATATGACATCCTCCCAGAACGCGCTCTCCTACACGCCCCCGGTGATCTCCGTGTCCCAGGGACACAGCTGATCAGGTGATGTGGTAAAAGGCCAATCACAGCGGCCTATTGACACGTGATCAGCTGTGTCCAATTACACGCTGATCACTGGGAAATGCAATTGCCGGTTCTCTGCTGCACTTTCCTCACACTGTCAGGGAGTGAGGAAAGAACTGTTGAGAACCAGCTGTTAGAGCAGGGATCGGCACTGATGATCGGTGCCTAGCAGTGCCGCCTCATCAGTGAAGGAGAAAAATTACCTGGTTTGCAAAATTATATAATAGAAACAAAAAAAACTTATTTTCAAATATTTTACCTTTTTTTTGTTTATAGTGCAAAAAATAAACACCCAGTGGCGAATAAACACCAACAAAAGAAAGCGATTTGTGAGAAAAAAAAAATTCATATAGGTACAACGTTGCATGACCGCGCAATTGTCATTAAAAGTGCAACAGCGCTGAAAACTGGCCTGGTAAGGAAGGTGGTATAAGTGCCCAGTAGGCAAGTGGTTAAGGGGGATGACTTGAAAATATATACAAGTATTCGGGTGTCCTCACCCATGCAGGGTGGGGGGGGGTTCCCGAGTAGTCCACATAGAGAGGAGAGGACCGATTTACAGTGCACTCAGTGCTCTTTGGGACCCTGAATTCAGAGGTTCAGGAGAGATGTTTGGGGTGGGAAAGCCTACAAACCCAGATTACAGGGACTGAAGGGGTTAAGACACCTGCAAGGGAGTCTTGAAAAGCTGCAGGAAAGAATCAGCACGTCTACGAGGTGGAGTGCAGTGGAGTGGATCACAGCGGCGATCAAGTGTGGACTCCCTGGAGCTCCTGTGGTTTGTCTTGTGTCCCAAAACAGATGGGAACCCCAAACCTAGATGTAGGACTGAGATACTGGTGGTGAGCCATGTTGTGTGATCATCTTTATTCCAGGACTGAAAGGTTTGCTTTACTTTTTTTGCTGAAGAAAACAGTTTGCTTGTTTTGAGAGACCAATAAAAAGGACCATTTACTTTTACAGGTGCCTGGCTAGTGATCCCGAGTTGCCATATTTACAAATCCCACAAATCCACCACACAGTCCAGTACACAAGGGGAAAACAAAATATAGCCGACAAGTCAAATTCACTTTAACCCCTCGCCCTCCTGAGGATTTACCCCCCTTAATGACCACGCCTCTTTTTGCTACTCGGCGCTGCACTAATTCAACTGATAATTGCGCGGTCATGCAATGCTGCACCCAAACGAAATTTACGTCCTTTTTTTCACACAAATAGAGCTTTCTTTCGGTGGTATTTGATCACCTGTGCGCTTTTTATTTTCCACGCTATAAACAAAAAAAGGCCAAAAATTTTGAAGAAAAACAATATTTTTTACTTTCAGCTACAAAAAATATATAGTAAGCTCAAAGTTGGTTATAAATTTAGGCCAAAATGTATTCTGCTCCATGTTTTTGGTAAAAAAAAAAATCCCAATAAGTGTATATTGATTGCTTTGTGTGAAGTTATAGCGTCTACAAACTATGGTATAGATACTGCAATTTACACCATTTTCCTGCTATACAGCGCTGCGCTAGTTTAACGGACAATTGCGCGGTCATGCAATATGGTACATAAATGAAATTTACATCCTTTTTTTCCCCACAAATTGAGCTTTCTTTTGGTGGTATTTGATTGCCTGTGCGGTTTTTATTTTTATTGCGCTATAAAAAAAAAAAAAAAAAAAAAAAAAAAACCTGACAATTTTGAGGAAAATAAAATAAAAAATATATATATTTTGGACTTTTTGCTATAAAAACATGTCCAGTAAAAAAAAGAAAAAATGCAAAAATCAAATTTAGTCATAAATTTCTGCCAGAATGTATTCTGCAACATGTCTTTGCTAAAAAAAAAAAAAAAAAAAAAAAAAACCAATACGTGTAAATTAATTGGTTTACGTGAAAGTTATAGCGTTTACAGATGGCGGGAAAGATACTGGGATTTTTAGGTTTTTTTTTTATACTAATAATGGCGGCGATCAGCGAATTATGGCAGCGACTTATGGCAGGACTGCGGCGGACATTCTGACATTGGGGGGTACTGACTTGGGGTCACTGACATCCCCAAAAAGACTAATACAGTGATCAGTGAAAAAAAAAAAAAAAAAAAAAAAAAAAAAAAAACACTGACACTGTACTAATGGCAATGGGGAGGAAGGGGTTAACTTTATTTTGCAGGGAAGGGTTATAGGAGTGAGGGGGAGTGTTATACTAGGGGGCGGGGGTGTGTGCTGCACGGGACACCGCTGATCGAGAGAGAGAAACTCTTCTTTTTCCATCAGCTCCTCGAGCTGTCAGGGAAGTGACAGAGAGCACAGCTACTGCAGCTGTGCTGTCTGTCACTGTTTGCCGCCGATCGCCGGGAAACAGCCGGTAAGGACTGGCTGTGACCCGGCGACTGACATCAGCGGCGGTGATCGGCGGGACAGATAGGGCGGCGGCGCGCCTCCTGTTTACAAAACACACGTGGTTTTGCCTGCCCGTGCCGCCCTATTTCTACAGTGGCTGGGCGGCAAGTGGTTAAAGCTAAACTCCAGGAAAATCTAAAAATCCTCTTTTGCAGGAGGGTTGCACCTACACTGCCAGGGTTAACTGCTCGTTATGTTCAAGGGACTTGGTGCCCTTTTAGTTACCTGATCCCCCTGCAGCCTCTTTTCCCATATGCTCCAGCACTCCAAGGTCCTCTGGTGTCATCAGGGCCAAAGTAGGGACTAGAGCTCTGCACTGGTCAGGAGGACATGGAGAACAGGTGGAGTATGAGGTGGTGGTTAAGGGGAGCTTTGGGCAAGTAAAAGTGATTTTAGGTCTCCTAGAATTAAAAAAAAAAAAAAAAAAAAAAAAAAGGAGTAGTTAACCCCCACAGTCTGGGTGCAGCCACACTGCAAGGGAGGCTTTTCAGGTTTCCTGGAGTTGGGTTTTAATGAAACAGTCCACTAAACAGACCGATCGGTATATGTAAAGCAGACCTATACAGTACAAGATATGGGAGGCAGAAACTATGAACTGGGCATAGCTTCATTGGTTGCAAACAATAGCGCCAGAAATCAACTGCTTTACGTCAAGTCACCCCAGACAGTTTATCCAATAACTCGAGTAACAAAGATATTCGTTCAGCATGATGTGCCCTAAAGATTTTTAACCACTTGCCAACCGCGCTATAGCCGAACGATGGCTACAGCACGGTTGTCCAATCCTGAGAGGGCTTTATAGGATGTGCTCCCAAAACACGCCCTCCCGCTAACCCCAGGGGCATGCACCCGGTGATCTCCATGATTGCCCGGTGATCTCCATGATCGCCCGGTGATCTCCATGATCGCCCGGTGATCTCCATGATCGCCCGGTGATCTCCATGATCGCTGTGTCCTACAGCAACTCTTAGTGAATAGAAAACATCTTCAGTAAATATTGATCGATTGTTTCCATGGAGCAGACCCACATCCAGCAAAGTCTATAAAATGCAGCCATGGATGTCGACTTGCCATCAGATTACCAAAGATATGTGCTCACATCTCCCCCGTCACCTCTTAGCGAGTAATGAGCTCTGCCCTGCCCCTCGATGGACCCCGCTCAGTCTGTAGGTCCCCTCAGAATCTGCACACTCTGACTTCGGAGGGCAGGAATGGAATGAGACAGACCTGCGAATAAGCTGATGTAGGTCTGGCCTTACAGCGGCAGCGAGATCCTTCTACACGGCCACCAAGATTACAGACCGGGGGCCACAGGCAGAGATCACACCCAGAGGAAGGAGGAGTCACACTCACCTTGGACTCATCATGTGGCTGGATAAAGATAAACATCTTCCCGCTGAAAGAGGACATCAGATGAAGGAGATACTTACTATACCATGCTGTAAAGGGCATCAAAGTGCTGAAGGACGCACTGTGGACCCTGAGAGCGGAGAGCCGCTTTATAATCTGAAACGGGGAGAGAAAAAAAACAAAAAAAATGAATATGAAAAAGGAAAAAAAAAGTAACAAGAGTAGAATACATTCACAGCACAATAAATACATCAGCTAAACCTCCATAGAACAGCAGATTACAGTTTTGTACTCTTCTACTGCCAAATGTTTTTTTTTTTGGTTTCCATTTCACTTGGGATTCTGTCTGCAGGTTTTCGTGCCGGTTCACACCATAGAAACGCAGTCCAGATACATTCAGGATGAATTTCTGTATGCTCGTTTTTTACGCTTTTTGATGCATTCTGGTTCATTTTTTCACCCCCTCTTTTTCTTCAATTTAAATAGGGACAGTGAGTTTTTGGTGCGTTCCAGAAAAATGCTGCCTGTTCTATTTTTTTTTTTGCAACTGGAACTGCAAGCACTGATGTGAACTATGAAATTGACAACCATATCACCTACTTCCTGCGCATTTTGGATGCAGAAAAAAAAAACAACTGAAAATGCATGTAGTGTGAACTGGCTCTTAGGCTGGTGCGTTTTACTGCGTTCCAGAAAAATGCAGCCTGTTCTATTTTTTTTTCTGCAACCGGAACGCACTGGTACGGCAAGCCCTGATGTGAACTATGACACCAACAACCCTACAACCTACTTTCTGTGCGTTTTGGATGCAGAAAAAAAAGCAACTGAAAATGCATGGAGTGTGAACTGGCCCTTAGGCTGCCTTCACAGGTAACAATAAACAGTGCAGCGCTCAAAAAATAAAGGCAATATAAAGTCTATGCGATATCCATGGTGTTGTCTGGATTAGATGAAGAACTTCCAGAGTATGTACTGCTTCAAAATAATATCAATGCGCACTCACCAGAAACGCATGGATTATGCGTATGTAGGAATAATCATCCCAGATGTCAGATCCATCGAAGATCAAGTGGTGGGCGTCCTTCTCACGGTGGGTCATCAAAGACTCCAAATCAGATCCAGAGGTCCCCTTAAGGTTAGTCAGGTAATCCACACTGATAGTATTGATCCCTCTTCTGGCTGGTATAGGCACCCTCTCTGTGGGAGTAATAGATCCACAAAGGAGCCCCAAGAAACAGGTGCCAGAGATAGTGTAGTATGTTCTTAGGTGATTTGTCAAAAGCAGCAATAGGGCAGTATGCACATCACAACATATATTAGGAAGTGAAAGACAGCATTACTGACCCCAATAAAGATGGCCGCCGGGCCTCCTCGTGGCTCCGGCGGTAGGAAATGACGTCACGCTCTGCACAGCTCCTCCTTAGGCCTTTCGTGCTACAGGCACATCAGAGGGGAGGCTGTACATGCGTTTCTGGTGAGTGCGCATTGCTATTATTTTGAAGCAGTACATACTCTGCAAGTTCTTCATCTAATCCAGACAACACCATGGATATCGCATAGACTTTATATTGCCTTTATTTTTTTAGCGCTGCACTGTTTATTGTTACATTTATATACATATATTTTGAAGGTATTGTGGTTACCTGGAGTGTTCTAGCTGCTGTATATAATTTGAGAGCGCTCACTACAAATTGTTTTATTATCCGTTTGCCTTCACAGGTGTTGCAGTAATCAGCATTCTCCACATTTTACCGCAAGGTCTACTTCAACCACTTCGCCTCCCGCACTCGTTCACAGTCTATGGACCAGAGAAATTCTCATTTCCGCTATGGGCCCGTCTATTCGGCGATCACTTTGTCATTCCGAAGAGAACAAGGTAATACATATATTGTTTTAAGTGGCTTTTTGCAATCTGCAGAGCTAAGGGAGCTTCAAAGACGGCAAATTGTTGGTGCTGCTGAGCTGGTGCCTCTGGACTGAAGTTGACAATTTATAAGAGGTGTCGGGAGGCGGCGTGTCAGAGGTGATGGCGGCGTATAGTTTCCGGGAAAATGTTGTGTGATAAGTATAAGCGTGGTCGGCACGGTCAACTGACCGAAAGATACAAAGTACATTGTGCAGGATTGTGACCCGGAATTAAAAAATAAAAAACCCAAACACTGCTGCAAAAGTGACTGCCAAGCTAAATCTAACCCTAGGTTCACATCTGTGTGGGTGGTGCTTCTTCGGATTCGCACGAAAATCCCTGCAGCCGCACAGAGGAATGCGGACCTGCAATGGAAAACGCAACCGTACTGGCAGGGGCGGACTGACCATTTGGAAACTCGGACACTGCCCGAGGGCCCGGAGTCAGTACGGGGCCCCCATGAGATGCCCCTGGTACCTTTTTCATAGGCTTTTTTTGAGTTTGGGCAAGGACACAGGGGCCCCATGATCCCTATTGCCCGGGGGCCCCATGAGTTCTCAGTCGGCCCCTGCGTACTGGCTGTGTTTTCCAAAGAAGTGCAGGGACTTCTTCCCTGCGTGTCACAGGGCACGGGAGTCCATTCAAATGAAAGGGCTCTCGTGCCCCACAAAACGCTGCCCGCACGGCCCCATATATGTGAACAGGGGATCAGTCTTCATGGGACCAAGTGGCACCAACAATTTGTCCTTTTTGAAGCCCAGTAAGCTCTGACATGACTCCGTATCACTAGCAGTGAATGACGAAAGTGAGGCTTCCCACCTGTTAGCTAGGTGTCTCATCACACAGCGGAAGCAAAAGTGTTACATCACTTCTGCTTTCAAACGCAAAACATGTCATCACTTTCACACCTGAAAATCACATAGTGTTTCCATTTTTATTTTGTCTAACCCCTGTAGTTGTGAGCATCAACAGAGCACACATAGCAGGTACAGGATCTTAAGCTCTAGGTGGTTTATAGTAAAAGAAAGAAAGAAAAAAAAAAAAAAAAAAAAAAAAAAAAAAACTGTTAGATAAAATGATAATCGAAAAGGCAAAAAAGTACTCAATAAATGAGACCCCCACTGGGCCAGCTTGTATAAGGTAATGTACAGTATCTCCCAGAAGTGAGTACACCCCCCCATTTGTGTAAATCTTTGATTCTCTCTTTTCATGTGACAACACTGAAGAAATGACACTTTGATACAATGTGACGTAGTCAGTGTACAGCTTGTATAACATGGAAATTTGCTGTCCCCTCAAAATAACTCAACACACCGCCATTGATGTCTAAACCGCTGGCAACAAAAGCGAGTCCACCCCTAAGTGACAAGGTCCAGATTGGGCTCAAAGTGTCAATATTTTGTGTGGCCGCCATTATTTTCCAGCACTGCCTTAACCCTCTTGGGCATGAAGTTCACCAGAATTTCAGAGGCTGCCACTGGAGTCCTCTTCCACCATGGAGCTGGTAGATGTTAGAGACCTTGTGCTCCTCCACCTTCCATTCCACTTCCATGACAACATCACGGAGCTGGTGGATGTTAGAGATCTTGTGCTCCTCCACCTTCCGTCTTCCACCAGCTCCGTGATGTCGTCTTGGAGGAGTGGAAGAGGGAAGGTGGAGGAGCACAAGATCTCTAACATCCACCAGCTCCGTGATGTCGTCATGGTAGAGGTTAGAGACCTTGCGCTCCTCCACCTTCCATTCCACTTCCATGACAACATCACGGAGCTGGTGGATGTTAGAGATCTTGTGCTCCTCCACCTTCCATCTTCCACCAGCTCCGTGATGTCGTCTTGGAGGAGTGGAAGAGGGAAGGTGGAGGAGCGCAAGGTCTCGAACATCCACCAGCTCCGTGATGTCGTCATGGTAGAGGTTAGAGACCTTGCGCTCCTCCACCTTCCAATCCTCCATGACGACATCATGGAGCTGGTGGATGTCAGAGACCTTGTGCTCCTCCACCTTCCGTTTGAGGAGGCCCCACAGATACTCAATAGGGTTCAGGTCTGGAGACAAGCTTGGCCAGTCCATCACCTTCACCCTCCGCTTCTTTAGCAAGGCAGTGGTGGTCTTGTAGGTGTGTTTGGGGTCGTTATGTTAGAATACTGCCCTGCGGCCCAGTCTCTGAAGGGAGGGGATCATGCTCTGCTTCAGTATGTCACAGTACATGTTGGCATTCATGGTTCCCTCAATAAACTGTTGCTCCCCAGTGCCACATGTCCATTTATACCCGCCGCTCCATAGAGAGCAGGTCTGCTTGAAAAAAAAAAAAAGGGACAGGCGGACCTGATGGGTCCTCGTGTGAAAGGGGCCTAACTGGCATCATCTGCAGATGGAAGTCATCCCGTTGATCTGCAGATGAACAAAAAGATACAAATATAAGATGATGGGCAGCACAGGGGCTAAATGATTAGCATTTCCACCTGGCAGTACTTGGGTCGCTGGTTCGAAATCCCAGCCACGGCACCACCTGCCTGGAGTTTGCATGTTCTCCCTGTGCCTGCGTGGGTTTCCTCCGGGTGCTCTGCTTTCCTCCCACACTCCAAAGACCTGGTGCTAGATTAATTGGCTCCTGTCTAAATTGTCCCTAGTATGTGTATGTATGAATGTGAGTTAGGGACCTTAGATTGTACGCCCCTTGAGGGTTAGGGACCTTAGATTGTACGCTCCTTGAGGGTTAGGGACCTTAGACTGTACGCCCCTTGAGGGTTAGGGACCTTAGATTGTATGCCCCTTGAGGGTTAGGGACTGATGTGAATGTACAATATATATGTAAAGCGCGGAGTAAATTGATGGCGCTATATAAGTACCTGAAATAAATAAGAAGTTACTTTGTATATTTCTGTATTCATGGTTGAGCAATGTTCTCGATAAAAATTGTCTGCGTACTCAGCAATGCCACTTTGGTTAACCAGAGACAAGTTGTTGTGTACGGTCTCAGCAGAAGGACTGGATGTGCTACACATGCCTTGTGACCATTTTTGGGGCATGTGTAGCACACCCAAAGTCTGCGACTGGTCAAAGGACAGCACACAGCTAACAAGGTATGTGTTGAGGTCTGCAGCATGTAATGTAAATCTAGACAACTGGCCAGGGTGTGCGGTGTTCTGCCATTCACTATACCCATACATAGTTTAGCAGTGACACCGACACCACAACAAGCGACACCGGCCACCACCACCGCGACTCCACCACGACAAGCGACACCGGCCACCACCACGACAAGCGACACCGGCCACCACCACGACAAGCGACACCGGCCACCACCACGACAAGCGACACCGGCCACCACCACGACAAGCGACACCGGCCACCACCACGACAAGCGACACCGACAACCACCACGACAAGCGACACCGAAAACCACCACGACAAGCGACACCGAAAACCACCACGACAAGCGACACCGACCACCACCACGACAAGCGACACCGACCACCACCACGACAAGCGACACCGACCACCACCACGACAAGCGACACCGACCACGACAAGCGACACCGACCACCACCACGACAAGCGACACCGACCACCACCACGACAAGCGACACCGACAACCACCACGACAAGCGACACCGACAACCACCACGACAAGCGACACCGACAACCACCACGACAAGCGACACCGACAACCACCACGACAAGCGACACCGACAACCACCACGACAAGCGACACCGACAACCACCACGACAAGCGACACCGGCCACACCACGACAAGCGACACCGACAACACCACGACAAGCGACACCGACAACACCACGACAAGCGACACCGACACCACCACGACAAGCGACACCGGCCACCACCACGACAAGCGACACCGGCCACCACCACGACAAGCGACACCGGCCACCACCACGACAAGCGACACCGGCCACCACCACGACAAGCGACACCGGCCACCACCACGACAAGCGACACCGGCCACCACCACGACAAGCGACACCGGCCACCACCACGACAAGCGACACCGGCCACCACCACGACAAGCGACACCGGCCACCACCACGACAAGCGACACCGGCCACCACCACGACAAGCGACACCGGCCACCACCACGACAAGCGACACCGGCCACCACCACGACAAGCGACACCGGCCACCACCACGACAAGCGACACCGGCCACCACCACGACAAGCGACACCGGCCACCACCACGACAAGCGACACCGGCCACCACCACGACAAGCGACACCGGCCACCACCACGACAAGCGACACCGGCCACCACCACGACAAGCGATACCGACAACACCACGACAAGCGACACCGGCCACCACCACGACAAGCGACACCGGCCACCACCACGACAAGCGACACCGGCCACCACCACGACAAGCGACACCGGCCACCACCACGACAAGCGACACCGGCCACCACCACGACAAGCGACACCGGCCACCACCACGACAAGCGACACCGGCCACCACCACGACAAGCGACACCGGCCACCACCACGACAAGCGACACCGGCCACCACCACGACAAGCGACACCGGCCACCACCACGACAAGCGACACCGGCCACCACCACGACAAGCGACACCGGCCACCACCACGACAAGCGACACCGGCCACCACCACAACAAAGATAAGGATGACAGAAGACAATTTTCAGGTCTCACCGCTCAGCTGGGATGGCAGTTGCCGCACAGGCTGGACCTCTTGGACCACATACTGCCCCACACCACCGCTCTTCAGGAGGTCTCTGAAGGCCAGAGGGATGATGAACTGCACAGACATGATGGAAGCCTGCAAGAAAATGGAAGGAAATGTTATATGGATCTAGGCACTTAGGATGGAAAGTCGATACAGCGGCATCCAATAAGGAGGGCAGGCAAGAAATCCCGGAGTTCACCTTTAAAGCTCCGTACACCCCCAATGTACGCTCACCTTCCCTCCAGTCATCCAATGGCTCGTCCAGTGTGGGGAGTGAAAGGCAATATCTACTACTTCCAGGGATGGAGGGGCATGTGATGGCACTGGGCCAATCAGTCCATAGGCCTCTGTGAGAACCTGTAGAGAGGGGGGGGGGGGGGTCAGTTCGCTGCTGGGGGAGGAATTAAAGCTTTCCTGTAGATCTACCCTGAATGGGCAGAGGCCGGGTTTGCTGTGAAGTGACTGTCACTTATAAAAGAAAGCCCCCCCGCCACACAATGTGGACCCTCCCGTCGAATCATACATCCCATAGAGATGTACAGACAGAGGAGCATTGTGTGCAGCAGCTGGTTCTCACTCCATTCAGGAGGGTTGAATACCTGCAGAAGCTGGGGAGCAATGAAGTGGCATTTACAGATACAGACCCTGGCAGTAACAGGGCTGGCCTTCCTCCATAGGCGGGATGACAGGGCCACTTTAAAAGTGAACATGCGAGAGAAATACAGAACCTGACACGGATGAACGGTCATACAACACGCAGAGCACAGAGCCGTCACCAGGATCCACAGGGCCCCCTGTTTCCTGATATCAAGCAGCACTGGAGCTCATCTTCCCAAAGCCAAGCCCCTCGCCTACCTCATCCCAAGCACCCGCGGGGCCCCTCGCCTACCTCCCAAGCGCTCGCGGGGCCCCTCGCCTACCTCCCAAGCGCCCGCGGGGCCCCTCGCCTACCTCCCAAGCACTCCCGGGGCCCCTCGCCTACCTACAAAGCACTCCCGGGGCCCCTCGCCTACCTCCAAAGCACCCCCGGGGCCCCTCGCCTACCTCCCAAGCACCCCCGGGGCCCCTCGCCTACCTCCCAAGCACCCCCGTGGCCCCTCGCCTACCTCCCAAGCACCCCCGTGGCCCCTCGCATACGTCCCAAGCACCCCCGTGGCCCCTCGCCTACATCCCAAGCACCCCCGTGGCCCCTCGCCTACATCCCAAGCACCCCCGTGGCCCCTCGCCTACATCCCAAGCACCCCCGTGGCCCCTCGCATACGTCCCAAGCACCCCCGTGGCCCCTCGCCTACATCCCAAGCACCCCCGTGGCCCCTCACCTACGTCCCAAGCACCACTGGGGCTGGCTACCCCAGTTTCAAGCAACCCAACTTCATTCTCCCTGGCGACTCACCTGTGACCCCTCACCCCATCTCAAGGCCCACCACCTTCATGCCCCTCACCCCGGGGCCCCCCATATTCATCCCAAGTGCCCCCTCACCCCACCAACTTGATTTGAAGAAACCCCGGGGCCCCTTACGCTCACCTCAAGCACCCTAGGGCCCCCACTATCACCACAACCACCCACAGGCCCGGACTCAAGCAGCTCCCAGGGGGCCCCACCACCCAGACAGTAAGCAGCATGCAGCCAGTGAAGACCTCCAGCAGCTGTGACGAAGAGACTTCTCCTGAATCCTTCAGATGTAAAAACAAGTCACAACCCCTCCCCCCCCAGCGCCGGCCGCACTCACCCGGAGCCCCTCCTCCTCGCACACCGGAACCGGACAGCGGATATCCAATCGCCAGCACCCACCGATCACTTCAAATCCGCTCCTCCCGCCAAAAGCCAGCCAATCACCAGTCAGCGTACGGGTCTTACGCATTCAGAGCGCCGGCCAATCCGAAACTAGCAAGCCGGGCCGGCTGACCAATCACACCTAAGCTAAAATGAACCAATGAACTAAGGCCGAGAAAAAAAGATTGACGGCTCCGCTGGGCAATCGCGCTGGGGAGGCAAAGCTTGCTGGCACTATTGGACGGCTGAGTTGATGAGCAGGCCAGCCAGCCAATGGGCTGGAAGAGGTGAATCTGTCCATTTCTGTCCATTCCGAAAACCGAAATGGACAGATTAAAAAAAAATAATAATAATATATATAAAATAAATTTAAAAAATAATATTTATATAAATAAAATTTATATATATATATATATAATTTTTTTTTTTTTTTTTTTTATACACACTGCCCCAAAATATGAAAGGAACACTTTGTAATCAGAGTCTAGCATCAAGCCAATGAACTCCTGGGATATGGATCTGGTCAGGTAAGTAGCAGAGGGTTGGTAATCAGTTTCAGCTGCTTTGGTGTTAATGAAATTAACAACAGGTGCACTAGATGGGCAACAATGAGACGACCCCAAAACAGGAATGGTTTTACAGGTGGAGGCCACTGACATTTTTTTTCCCAAACTCATCTTTTCTGTTTTGCATTTGGCTAGGGTCAGTGTCACTACTGGTAGCATGAGGCCATACCTGGACCCTACAGAGGTTGCACAGGCAGTCCAACTCCTCCAGGATGGCAAATCAATACATGCCATTGCCAGAAGGGTTGCTGTGTCTCCCAGCACAGTCTCAAGAGCATGGAGGAGATTCCAGGAGACAAGAGCATGGAGGAGATTCCAGGAGACAGGCAGTTCCTCTAGGAGGGCTGGACAGGGCCATAGAAGGTCCTTAACCCATCAGCAGGACCGGTATCTGCTCCTTTGTGCAAGGAGGACCAGGATGAGCCCTGCCAGAGCCCTACAAAATTACGTCCAGCAGGCCACTGGTCTGAATGTCTCTGAACAATCAGAAACAGACTTCATGAGGGTGACCTGAGGACCCGACGTCCTCTAGTGGGCCCTGTGCTCACTGCCCGGCACCTGTCAGGGCTCCCAGGTATGACCAGAGGTGTGTGACTGAAGCAGGGAAACGCAGACCTCAGATATGTTATAAACAATATAATTTATTAACACTAACAGTACAAACATAAACGCAGTGCAATACTAAAACATAATACAGTGCAAACAAACCAAACCAAACCACCCACAGATAACAGTACATACAAGCAAGCGTCGTCAGGCAGGCCGGGTCAATATCAATTGGGCAGGTAGGTACAGGGGGAGCAAGCGGAGAATGGTCGGGGTCACAGGCCAGGTTCAGCAGGTAGCAAGCAGCGTAGTACAGAGGGTCAGACAGAGGGATGGTCAGGGTCACAAGCCAGGATCAGAGCAGGAGAAGTCAGCAAAGGAACAGAAACAGGATGCAGGACAGATACAGGGCCCAGGACAAACACAACACCAAGGCAGAGTCTGTGGGTCTGGCCATCCCTTAAATACCCCAGCATCATCAGTTACAGGTGTTAGCTGGCTGCAGAGTTGAGTCTCTGATTGCTGGGAACACCCGCTGGCCAGCCCTGGTACTGCAGATCAAAAGGCAGGTGAGTCCCACCATTGCTGGCCAGTCCATTCCTAACAGCACCATAGAGCTCGATTGGCATTTGCCATTGAACACCAGAATTGGCAGGTCCACCACTGGCACCCTGTGCTTTTCACAGATGAGAGCAGGTTCACCCTGAGCACATGTGACAGACGTGAAAGGGTCTGGAGAAGCCGTGGAGAACGTTCTGCTGCCTGTAACATGGTTCAGCATGACCGTTCTGGTGGTGGGTCAGTGATGGTCTTGGGAGGCATCTCCATGGAGGGACACACAGACCTCTACAGGCTAGACAATGGCACCTTGACTGCCATTAGGTATGGGGATGAAATCCTTGGACCCATTGTCAGACCCTACGCTGGTGCAGTGGGTCCTGGGTTCCTCCTGGTGCAGTGGGTCCTGGGTTCCTCCTGGTGCGGTGGGCCCTGGGTTCCTCCTGGTGCGGTGGGTCCTGGGTTCCTCCTGGTGCAGTGGGTCTTGGGTTCCTCCTGGTGCAGTGGGTCCTGGGTTCCTCCTGGTGCAGTGGGTCCTGGGTTCCTCCTGGTGCATGACAATTCCCGGCCTCATGTGGGGAGAGTATGCAGGCAGTTCCTGGAGGATGAAGGAATTGATACCATTGAATGGCCCCCACGCTCGCCTGACCTAAATCCAATAGAACACCTCTGGGATGTCATGTTTCGGTCCATCCAACGCCACCAGGTTGCACCTCAGACTGTCCAGGAGCTCAGTGATGCCCTGGTCCAGATCTGGGAGGAAATCCCCCAGGACACCATCCGTGGTCTCGTTAGCAGCCTCCCCCAATGTTGTCAGGCATGCATACAAGCACGTGGAGGCCACACAAACTACTGAGGACCATTCTGAGTTGCTGCAATGACATTTCAGCACAATGGACTCGCCTGCTGCATCATTTTTTCACTTTGATTTTCGGGGTGTCTTTGAGTTCAGTCCTCTGTAGGTCGATCATTTTCATTTCCATCAGCAATCATCCTGCAGTGTTGTGGGGGTAATAAAGCCACTGGACCTGTCATAAGCCCTCATCAAGAGTGACAACTATGCCCACCCTCCCTTCCGTGCCTGTGCAACCTCTGTAGGGTCCAGTTTTGACACTAACCCGAGCCAAATGCACAACGAGTGAAAAACAGAAAAGATGAGTAGAGAAAAAATGTCAGTGGCCTCCACCTGTAGAACCATTCCTGTTTTGGGGGTCGTCTCATTATTGCCCATCCAGTGCACCTGTTAATTTCATGAACACCAAAGCAGCTGAAACTGATTAACAACCCCCTCTGCGACTTACCCGACCAGATCAATATCCCAGGAGTCTCACTGACTTGATGCTAGACTCTGATTACAAAGTCTTCCTTGCATTGTTTTGAGCCGTGTATATTTATTAGTACTTTCAATCAAATTGATTTTAAACAATAAGAAAACATGACGTAAATCGAAGACTAATCGACACAATGGGCACAGTACAGGGGGGGGGGGGGGCAGAAGTCTCAGTACAAGGAGGGGGGATCAGGAGGGTACAAGGGATTAGGAGTGCACAGTACAGGTTAGGGGAGGCTGCCAGGGACATGGTGATTCCGGGACAGGTTAGTGTTTGGGTCAAGGTCAGGGTCAAAAGTCAGGGTTTAAAAAAAAAAATTGGTGTCAGTTAGTGTTAGGGCTCGTTCACACTTGACTGTTTTACCAACACTTGCCAAACGCCGCTATAGCGTTTGGCAAGTGTTGGTCCGGCGTTTGCGGAGCGTTTTTTAACACTCGGCAAACGCTCCACAAACGCCGCATGCACGGTTTAGCGGTGGTTGCTAGGCGTTTGCCGAGCGTTAAAAACACCCCACAAACACCTAGAATGAAGTTTGAATGGTGTTACCGCTCTGCAAACGCTCCGCAACCATGCCGCAAACGCCGGCCGGGTGTTTGCGGAGCGGCGCCATGGACAAGAATAGGAGGCTTCAACGCTTCCTGACTCGTCCAGAGGCGTCCGTTTTGCCGCGACACTACCGCTCCCGTTAGAACAGCACCATGTGCTGCAATGTGCAGAATTGCCAGAGGCGTTTGGGAAGCGGTAAAAACGCTTCCCAAATGCCTCTCTGCCGCCTGCACACAACGCTAGTGTGAACGTAGCCTTAATGTCAGTGTGTTTTAGGTAAAAAAAAAGACAAAAACAAAATGCGCTCTATAGTTTCTGGGCTGTACTCCGGGTACAAACAACAAATAACATTCACATATATGGTATCACTGCGATCGTCAGGAGCTGGAGAATTTATTTTGGGTTGTTCTTTGGTGGTAGGTTATGGTTGTAACAAGAAACACACAGCTCAATAAAAAAAAAAAAGATTTTTTTTACTATTTTGATAGTCCTTTGATAATAAAAAAAAAAAAAATTCAGGAGATATCCGTTACCATTTACCACCAAATGAAAGCCCAATTTGTCCTGAAAAAAAACACGGTATAATCCACCTGGATATAATTACAAAAACATATTAATATTCAAATTACATAATAATAAATACTCAAAAACCAAAAAAAGTCCAATAAAAAAGTGTCCCAATAAAAAACAGTAATGTCCAAAAATAAGTCCCAAATATTCAAACTTTATCATCCAGTAGGAAGAAATCCTATTTCATCCCGTGGTACCTCAAAAAAAACAAAATTGAATAATCTAGTGCATTACCTTTGTAAACAATATATATTCACTCAGTGCAAAAAAACACAAAAAACACAAAAACTGTGCAAAAACTATATATATATATATATCGTGCACATATGGATTAACTGTGACCACTCCGTGAACACTGCAACACTGTGTATCCACCGACACCAATAGTATTACATACTATTACCCTCTGTATCAATATAACCAGCATCCAGTCAGAGATCTTCTATTTCCTCTCCAAAGAAATTTTTCCAAGGTCCTCAAAAGACAAGAAGGGTCTCAAGGCTCATATTCAAGGTATATATAAAAGGTTTTAATAGCCACTTACATTAAAATTCCACATATCCAGCTCCCAACATGGTTCCTATGCAAGTTCTGCCAAACAAATGCAGTAAGCCATGTGAAAACAACCCACAAAATGGCCGCGGCGACACTTCCGGTCTGCGTGCGTGTGTATCGACGTCACACCCTTAACGCGTTTCGTCACTTCTGGACTTCGTCTGAAGGGATATACCTTGAATATGAGCCTTGAGACCCTTCTTGTCTTTTGAGGACCTTGGAAAAATTTCTTTGGAGAGGAAATAGAAGATCTCTGACTGGATGCTGGTTATATTGATACAGAGGGTAATAATAGTATGTAATACTATTGGTGTCGGTGGATACACAGTGTTGCAGTGTTCACGGAGTGGTCACAGTTAATCCATATGTGCACGAGATATATATATATATATATATATATATATATATATATAGTTTTTGCACAGTTTTTGTGTTTTTTGTGTTTTTTTGCACTGAGTGAATATATATTGTTTACAAAGGTAATGCACTAGATTATTCAATTTTGTTTTTTTTGAGGTACCACGGGATGAAATAGGATTTCTTCCTACTGGATGATAAAGTTTGAATATTTGGGACTTCTTTTTGGACATTACTGTTTTTTATTGGGACACTTTTCTATTGGACTTTTTTTGGTTTTTGAGTATTTATTATTATGTAATTTGAATATTAATATGTTTTTGTAATTCTATCACAAAAAGGTTATAATATTGAATTGCTTTCTGGGGAGAAAGTGTGACTTTTTGGAAATTTTGGGGTGGAGGTGGTTATACACTTATTTATTAATCCACCTGGATGTACAAAGTAGACGTGATGATATGTACAGTACAATACGGGGTATGCGGGCCCCCTTGGTTTTTGAACGGGGGGGCTTCATGAATGTGGTATAATACGTACCAAAAAGAAGTAGAAGACGAATATAGAGAAGTTGTGCTGCGTGCCAAGTGCTAGCACGGCGGGGGCAGGATGGCGCTCCTACGCGTACTTTGCCACCTGCGGGATGGGAGGCAGAGACGGTCTTTATTATTAACCCGGCTCCATCTGTTCTCACATATCAGCTTCCATCAGCGCAGGCGACAGTCACCAGCATTTATTATATCCGGCATTTCAAAGGGCATAGAAATCCCTAACAACCCATTTCTATTATTTATCCATGTTGGTCTGGTTAAAGCAGAACTCCGGCTTTAGTAAAGTTTAAATGGTTCCTTTGGGCCGGGCTGAGCCAGACAAACGATTTATTTCACTAAAGGTTTATTCTTTGAAGTGCGATTCACATTCAGATTGCGCTTCACAGAGCATTTGACAGGTGGGGAGGAGGCATATCTCCTCATCAGCTGCTTTAACCCCTTGCCCTCCAGAAGATTTACCCCGCTTTCTGACCGGGCCTTTTTTTTTTTTTTTGGTGATACGGTTCTGCATTACTTTAACTGACAATTGCACGGTCATGCAACGCAGCACATCAAAGAAATTCAGGTCATTCCCCCCCACAAATAGAGCTTTTTTTGTGATACGGTTCTGCATTATTCTAACTATTTGTGGGGGGAAAAATTGACAAGAATTTCATTGATGTACAGCGTTGCATGACTGTGCAATTGCAATTCTGCACATCGCACTGTTTTGCGGACCGATTTCGGGGTGCTGACCAATCAGAAGCTGACTAGCCTGTACTGTCATCCCTACAAGGAGAGAAGAGAAAGCAGCAGGGATTTCATATCCCCAGACCTGTTAACCGGCTTTCTTTCTTCTCCTTGAAGATATGACAGTACAGGCTAGATGACTTCTGACTGGCCAAAAGCTTCCATGTGACGGTGCTGACCAATCAGAAGCCATCTAGCCTGTACCGTCATCCCTACAAGGAGAGGAGAGAAAGCTGCAGGGATTTCATATCCCCAGACCTGTGAAACGTCTTTCTTTCTTCTCCTTGTAGGGATGACAGTACAAGCTAGATGACTTCTGACTGGCCCTCAGCTTCCATGTGACGGTGCTGACCAATCAGAAGCAGACTAGCCTGTACTGTCATCCCTACAAAGAGAGGAGAGAAAGCTGCAGGGATTTCATATCCCCAGACCTGTGAAACGGCTTTCTTTCTTCTCCTTGTAGGGATGACAGTACAAGCTAGATGACTTCTGACTGGCCATCAGCTTCCATGTGACAGTGCTGACCAATCAGAAGCAGACTAGCCTGTACTGTCATCCCTACAAGGAGAGGAGAGAAAGCTGCAGGAATTTTATATCCCTAAACCCGTGAAACGGCTTTCTTTCTTCTTGCAGAGATGACAGTACAGGCTAGATGACTTCTGGCTGGCCAACACCTTCCATGTGATGGTGCTGACCAATCAGAAGCCCTCTAGCTTGAACTGTCATCCCTGCAAGGAGAGGAAAGGAAGCCTTGGGGATTTCAAATCTGAGAATCTGGAGCATCTGCGTCCATGGAATACATCCCCGCAAGTCCTTCTTCCCCACTCTCCGCTCAGCATGTGATCAGTGCAGGAAGGTTTCCCGCACCTCTCCTGTGTGAACTCGGGGATATGACAAGTCTAGGTTCACACAGGAACAGTGGAGGAAGTCGCATGTAATTGGGACAGGGATCACATTCCTGTTCAAATCGCATGCTACTCTTTGCAGTCCACACATTTTTGTATTGATGCAAATCTCACCGCAAAGTATCGGGACTTTGATATCGGCGAGCACTTGACTGAAAGTATCGATACTCGTACTCGACGATCAAATAAAAAGGTATCAGTGTGTCCCTAGTACAGTGTTGCATGACAGAGTAATTGTCAAACTATCGCAGTGCTGAAAACTGACCTGAAGAAGTATTGCAGGCTGACACTCGAGGGGTTAAACGATTCCCATTCAGTCACGATGGTTAAACAGGGAAGAATTATTATTCGTTTAACTCCGATTTTCCATTTGCAGATTTAGTGCCCAGGAATTTACATTTCTGTACAGAGCTCTGCAGGATGCCAGATCACGTAGACAGCAGCACATGCGACGTGCCAAATTGCTTCCGAAGTAAGTGGTGGCAGCTTGTATGAACACGGATGACAACGGGGGAGGGGAGGACAAGGGACAGTCTGTGCAGAGCAGCATAGCCTTACTTAAAGGGACAGAACTAGGAGATCTAGGAGGTGAGAATTCTTCCTGGTGTTGGAAACTGACCAGTTGCCCTTCTTTCCTGCATTCTAAAATGATACCGTCAAGTATTTGGGGAAATTAAAAGAAACACGCGTGTTATATGATTTTTCATGAGTATTCTCCATTTTTCTTGGAGTATATCAATACAATCCGGCCCATACAGAAACCTCTAAAGTGCACTAAAGGTGATACTGAACCTAAATCCTTAAAGTGTTACTAAACCCCCAACAGTACAATCAATCTGTAGATGCAGTAAAGCATGCTGGTTATACTCACTGTGGAACCTAAGGGGTTAATCCTCTGCACAGTGTAAAAAGGCTGTTTGATCCTGTCTTCTCTGATCCTCCCCTTCGTCCAGCGTGTCCCCTCTTACCTCCTGATAAGACATATCCTGTGGAGACACTCTGCACATGCTCAGTTTGGTGAGTATCGCTAGAGTTTTTTTTTTTTTTTTCTTGAGAGAGTGCATGTGATCAGCACATAGCAAATCAGCACTGTCCAGACAGAGGTCATGGGTCCTGCATCCTCCTAGAGCAGAGAGAAAACTCCTACAAGCTTTAAAAGGTGCTCTGCTGGACACTGATAGAAGTTACAAGACTGCTATATACTGCTGATGAGAAAAGGGATTTAGCAGTTTATATTTACTAAAATAATTGCATTTCCATGTTGTGTGTACTGTGGGAGACCAGATATAGCGAATGCGGGGTCCGGGGGGGGGCAGACATCGCGAATGCGGGGTCCGGGGGGGCGGACATAGCGAATGCGGGGTCCGGGAGGGGGGGGGCGGACATAGCGAATGCGGGGTCCGGGGGGAGGGCGGACATAGCGAATGCGGGGTCCGGGGGGGGGGGGCGGACATAGCGAATGCGGGGTCCGGGGAGAGCGGATATCGTAAATCCGGTCTCCCCGGCCCCCGCATTCACTACATCCGCTCTCCCCGGCCCCCGCATTCACTACATCCGCTCTCCCCGGCCCCCGCATTCACTACATCCGCTCTCCCCGGCCCCCGCATTCACTACATCCGCTCTCCCCGGTCCCCGCATTCACTACATCCGCTCTCCCCGGACCCCGCATTCACTACATCCGCTCTCCCCGGACCCCGCATTCACTACATCCGCTCTCCCCGGACCCCGCATTCACTACATCCGGTCTCCCATAATACACACAATATGGAAATGCAATTATTTTAGTAAATATAAAACAGCTAAATACCTTTTCTCATCAGCAATATATAGCAGTCTTGTGACTTCTATCAGTGTCCAGCAGAGCACGTTTAAGCTTGTAGGAGGAGTTTTTATTCTGCTCTAGGAGGATGCAGGACCCTTGACCTCTGTCTGGACAGTGCTGACTGGCTCTGTGCTGATCACATGCACTCTCCCAGGAGAAAAAAAAAAAAAAACGTCTCTAGCAATACATAAACTGAGCATGTGCAGAGTGATTCCACACACGATGTCTTATCAGGAGATAAGAGGGGTGCACTGGAAGAAGGAGAGGATCAGAGAAGACAGGATCAAACAGCGTTTTTACACATCGTGGAGGATTAACGCCTTAGGTTCCACAGTGAGTATAACCAGCATTTTTTACTGCAGATACAGACTGATTGTACTGTTGTGGGTTTAGTAACACTTTAAACCTCGCATGTTTATTTTGGGATTTTCTCAGGTTGTAAAAGGCAGTAAAAATGTTGGTGTTCTATTTGAATGTCTGATTGTACGGTTGAGGGTTTAGTAACACTTTAATTGAACAAGCTGATGTTAGAAGCTCCCATGCACGGCTGCACCACATTTTGAACTCTCCAGCTTCAGTAAATCAACCCCAATGCCTCCTCACCGCCTTGTCAAATGCTCTCCGAAGAGCAACACGAATGTGGATCACTCTTCAGATAGCAAAACGAGTGTGAACGAGCACGCAGAACTTCTATTTGCTGCATTAACCCCTTGACGCCGACGGCACACAAATGTGCGGCCTCACAGAACTGGGCTCTTTTTCTGTGGGGCCGCATATTTGCATACCTGTCTCTGTTCTCGGTGCGCTCCCAGCACAGAGACCGCGGTGTCACTGAGAGCCCCGCGTCCGTTCTAACGATCGGGACCCCCGAATCCGGGTCACGTGATAGCCAATCAGAGGCTATCACAGCGATCAGTCACTGTGCAGCCCGGCCCCCTTGTTTGTTTTCTCTCTCTATGAATGGAGGAGAGAGATACATTGTATCGTTATATACATCCTATTATACATTGTATCGTTATATACATCCTATTATACATTGTATCATTATATTATACATTGTATCATTATATTATACATTGTATCTCTCTAACTCCTGACAGAGAGAGAGAAAAAAAAAAAAGTGTTTGTAAAAAAAAGAAAAAAAAAAAAAAAAGATAAATAAATATTAAAAAATAAAATAAAAAAATAAAGAAAACATACCTAGATCAAGGTTTGATCTAGTTCAGTACCAGGGTTAGTGTTTGGGTCAAGGTCAAGGTCAGGATTTTAAAAAAAAATTGGTGTCAGTTAGGGCTCGTTCACACTAGGCTGTTTTGCCAACGCTTGCCAAACGCCCCTATAGCGTTTGGCAAGCGTTGGTCCGGTGTTTGCGGAGCGTTTTTAACGCTCGGCAAACGCATGCGCGGTTTAGCAGCGGTTGCTAGGCGTTTGCCGAGCGTTAATAACGCCCCACAAACGCCTATAATGCATTTGAGTGGTGTTACCGCTCCGCAAACACCCCGCAACCGCGTCGCAACCGCACCGCAAACGCCGGCCGGGCGTTTGCGGAGCGGCACCATAGACGAGAATAGGAGGCTTCAAAGCCTCCTGACTCGACCAGAGGCGTCCGTTTTGCCGCGACGCAACGCGACGCAAACGCTCCTGTTAGAACAGCACCATGTGCTGTAATGTGCAGAATTGGCAGAGGCGTTTGGGAAGCGGTAAAAACGCTTCCCAAACGCCTCTCTGCCGCCTGCACACAAGGCTAGTGTGAACGTAGCCTTAATGTCAGTGTGTTTTACGTTAAAAAAAACAAACAAAAAAAAACAAACAAAAAAAAACCAAACAAAAATGCACACTATTGTTTCTGGGCTGTACTCCGGGTACAAACAAATAACATACACATATGTGGTATCACTGCAATCACCAAGAGCTGGAAAATTTATTGTGGGTTGTTCTATGGTGGTAGGTTATGGTAGTAACAAGAAACACACAGCTAAATATAAAAAAAAACATTTTTTTTAACTATTTTGGGCCAGTTTTCCTTTGATAATAAAAAAATTCAGGAGATATCCATTACCATTTACCACCAAATGAAAGCCCAATTTGTCCTGAAAAAAACACGGTATAATCAGGGGCGGACTGACAACTCATGGGGCCCCCGGGCAATAGGGGATCATGGGGCCCCTGTGTCCTTGCCCACACTCACAAAAGCCTATGAAAAAGGTACCAGGGGCATCTCATGGGGCCCCTACTGACCCCGGGCAGTGCCTGAGTTTCCAAACGGTCAGTCCGCCCCTGGGTATAATCCACCTGGATGTACGAAGTAGTTGTGATGATATGGACGGTCTTACGAACACATGTCAACGTTGCAAAATTGTGCTTAGGCATTTAGATTTGTTTTACCCTCAGCAGTGAAGGGGTTAATGAAACACAAAAGCACACGGATTTACTTTTAAATAATTTTTTTTTATTTTTTTAATCAGGAATTTCTGGGAAACAACAGTTGATTGTGAAAAGGTGCACTCAGAGATTGTTAGCGAAGGACAAGACGGGGAGAGAATTCGTGCCACCGGAGAGAATCCCGAAGGATGTACAAATTAGTGTTTTACCGGATCGGTTCAGTAAATCAGAAACAGTAAAAACGATGAATTCTGGCAGTCCGGTTGGCTCAGGATCCACGAGAATTATTGAGCACCAGCTGATGAGCAGAAGTGTCCTACCCCAAAAATAAATAAAGAATCCTCTCTGAGACACGCACACGCTCAAAACGCACGCACACGCAAACACACACACGCCGGCAAGCTCATACAGCAATCTGGTGCATAAAGCAACGAGGACAGGCAACAGGGCCAGAACCCGTATCACCCAATCAGATTATTCCTGCGACCTAGGGTTCAGTAAAGTGAAAGCGGGTTGGCTGCTGCGGGTAAATGGCGCCAGGCATGCTGTCGCCGCTCGACGCGATTGACTATAAATGAGCCAGAATGGGAGCGATTTATGAAACCTGGAGCAACTGAAAGCACTTGGACCCTAGATATCGCCGTGCTATCGCTCCATTTTTCATATATCCGAACCCCCCCCCCCCCCCCGCCGAAATCTACAGATACAAACTCCAACCGTATTCCAAAGTTCTGACCATAAAGTACGCAATTCATATTTTTCGTATAAAGAGGAAGACGGTTATATCAGCACCACATTTCAGAGGAAGGAGGACAGAAAGAAATGGCAGGAGATTAGGGGGAAGTAGTGGAGACGCGCTCACAGGGGGGCCAAACTGGTGGCCCTCCAGCTGTTGCCAAAAACTACAAGTCCCATGAGGCATTGCAAGATTGACAGTTACAAGCATGACTCCCAAAGGCAGAGGCATGATGGGACTTGTAGTTTTGCAACAGCTGGTGGGACGCCAGTTGGACGCCCCTGCGAGGGTTCTGGGCAACTGTTAGATCAGCCTAAGGCTGGCCATACACGATATTCCCTTTTTTTTTTTCTTCAGGTTTATTGGTATTTGAATGTCTTAACCTTCCCGTTGCATATTGAATGGTTGCAGGTCACCCATGCTTGGTTCTTGCAGCCGGAACATTTTAGGCTGGCCATACATTATACAATTTTCTTGAGAATTTTGCTTTAGATTTACCAAAAACCATTTAATACGAGGTCAAATCCAAACAACACTTTCAATTGTATCCACCTAGGCGGGCCCTTGCACTACATAGTTGAAAGTAAATCTACAGGAAATTGGGCAGAAAATTGCATAGTGTATGGCCAGCCTAATTGGAAGTGTTGTTTAGATTTGACCTCGTATTAAATGGTTTTTGGTAAATCTAAGGCAAAATTCTCAAGAAAATTGCATAGTGTATGGCCAGCCTAAAATGTTCCAGCTGCAAGAACCAAGCATGGGTGACCTGCAACTATTCAACATGCAGAGGAAAGTTTCAGGAGATTCAAATACCAATTAAAAAAAAAAAAAAAAAAAGGGGGGGGGGGGGGGGGGGGAAATCAAGGGTGATCTACCAGTACAAGTATATGAACAATCTAAAAGATACACATATAGTATAAAATATCATCACGGTTTTATTCAAAGTGATCACACAAACTACAAATGAAAAAAGGATTGAAAAACTACATCGTCTTTCGGTTGGAGTATGTAGGTTGTGGACGAGGAAACATAATCCACATATATTCAATATTTATTTAACCGCTTTCCCGCCGCCTTATTGCAGAAATACAGGGAGGCAGGGCTGCGCAAAATCACACACACATTATATATACATACAAAATATTTTATATATGTGTGTGTGTGTGTGTGTGTGTGTTTATGCATTTCTAGGTGGGGGGGAGGGGCGCGCGCCCACCCGCTGCACGCGCGCCCTACGCGCGTAGCCATTGGCGGCTTCAGCTGTCGATCACTGGGTCCCATCCGGTGATTCCCCGCCGGCACCTGGCAATCGCCGAGTATCACTGACGGGGGAGAGACCTGTATGTAAACAACAAAGATCTCTCCCCTGTCAGCTCCTGCACACTGCTTTGTACAGTGAGGAACAGAAGTATTTGAACCCCCCTGCGATTTTGCAAGTTCTCCCACTTAGAAACCATGGAGGGGTCTGACATTCACATTGTAGGGGCATTCCCACTCTAAGACAGAATTTAAAAAATAAATTCAGGAAATCCCATTGTATGATTTGTAAAGAATGTATTTGTCTCGCACTGCTGAACACCTAAGAAACAGCGAGAATTCTGGCTCTCAAAGACCTGTTACTGCGCCTTTAAAAAGTCCACCTCTACTCCACTCATTAATCTAACTTAGTAGCACCTGCCTGAGCTCTTTAAAGACACCTGTCCACCCCACAGTCAGTCAGACGCCAACTACTACCATGGGCAAGACCAAAGAGCTGTCCAAAGACGCCAGAGACAAAATTGTGGACCTCCACAAGGCTGGAAAGGGCTACGGGGCAATTGCCAAGCAGCTTGGTGAAAATAGATCAATGGTTGGAGCAATTGTTAGAAAATGGAAGAGGCTAAAGACGACTGTCAGTCTCCCTCGGACTGGGGCTCCATGCAAGATGTCACCTCGTGGGGTATCACTGATGATAAGAAAGGTGAGGAATCAGCCCAGAACTACAAGGGAGGAGCTGATCAATGACATGGAGAGAGCTGGGACCACAGTTTCACAGGTCACTGTCGGTAGAACACTACGCCGTCATGGTTTCAAATCATGCATTGCACGGAAGGTTCCCCTGCTCAAGTCATCACATGTCCAGGCCCGTCTGAAGTTTGCCAATGACCATCTGGGTGATCCAGAGGAGGCATGGGAGAAAGTCATGTGGTCAGATGAGACCAAAGTAGAACTTTTTGGTCTAAACTTCACTCTTCGTGTTTGGAGGAAAAAGAAGGATGAGTTGCATCCCAAGAACACCATACCTACTGTGAAGCATGGGGGTGGTAACATCATGCTTTGGGGGTGCTTTTCTGCAAAGGGGACAGGACTGCACTGTATTAAGGAGAGGATGAATGGGGCCATTTATTGTGAGATTTTGAGCAACAACTTCCTTCCCTCAGTCAGAGCATTGAAGATGGGTCGTGGCTGGGTCTTCCAACATGACAACGACCCGAAGCACACAGCCAGGATAACCAAGGAGTGGCTCCGTAAGAAGCATATCAAGGTTCTGGAGTGGCCTAGCCAGTCTCCACACCTAAATCCAATAGAACATCTTTGGAGGGAGCTGAAACTCCGTGTTGCTCAGCGACAGCCCCGAAACCGGACAGATCTAGAGGAGATCGGTGTGGAGGAGTCGGCCAAAATCCCTGTTGCAGTGCAAACCTGGTCAGGAACTACAGGAAACGTCTGACCTCTGGAATTGCAGACAAAGGCTTCTGTACCAAATATTAACACGGATCTTCTCAGGGGTTCAAATACTGATGTTCAGCAGTGCGAGACAAATACATTCTTTACAAATCATACAATGGGATTTCCTGAATTTTTTTTTTAAATTCTGTCTCTCAGAGTGGGAATGCACCTACAATGTGAATGTCAGACCCCTCCATGATGGAGAAGTGGGAGAACTTGCAAAATCGCAGGGTGTTCAAACACTTCTGTTCCTCACTGTATGGCTCTGCATAGCAGATGTGCTGACACAGTGAAACACAGCACACAGTTAACCCTTTGATTACCCCTCATGTTAACCCCTTCCTGCCCAGTGCCATTAGTACAGGGTCTGTGCTTTATATTAGGTAGGGGGCGCATGCAAGCCCTATCTGTGCCACTATTCGCCGGCACCCAGCGATCAAGGAGTATTACCAAAGGAGGGAGAGAACTGTAAGCAAACAATACAGTTCTCTCCCCTGTCAGATCCTGCACACTGCTTTGTATGGCTCTACATAGCACAGCCATACAAAGCAGTGTGCTTACACTGCAGCACACATAGCACACAGTTAACCCTTTGATCGGCCCTCATGTTAACCCCTTCCTGCCCTTTTTTTTATAGCAGAGACACGGAGCAGAATACATTTTAGCCTAAAGTTATAACGAAATTTGATTTACATTTTTTTACTGGACGTGTTTAATAGCAAAAAAGCAAAAATATTGTTTTTTTCCTCAAAATTGTCAGTCTTTTTTTGTTGATAGCGCAAAAAATAAAACGCAGAGGCAATCAAATACCACCAAAAGAAAGCTCTATTTGTGAGAAAAAAAAAAAAAAAGGACATATATTTAATTTGGGTGCAGCGTTGCATGACCGCGCAATTGTCAGTTAAAGTAACGCAGCACCGTATCGCGAAAAATGGCCTGGTCAGGAAGGGGAGGGGGGGGGTAAATCCTCTGGAGGGTGAGGGGTTAATGACTACAGTCTATTGATCTATTTTTAGAGATATTTATTACCCATTTATTGATACTATAAAATTGAGGATCTCCTGAGCATTGTCGCCGGTCTATGGTATCTCCTTTGTATGACCCCTTCCCGGTCTATATGGAGACGACCACATCTGAAGGTTTTTGTAAGTTGCTTGTGTGGTTTGTGTCTTTTTTTTGTTTGTTTGCCTATTATCCTTCTTGATGTTGTGTCCATCTTTCTCCTCCTATGGGCCAGTATATATATATATATATATATATATATATATATATATATATATATATATATATACATATACACATACATACATACATATATAAACACACACACACATATATATTACATACATACACACACGTAAATATATATATACATATATATATATATATATATATATATATAAAGTGTGTGTACATACATATATATATATTTTTTTTATTACACACAAATAAAAATATAAACACATGTATATGCATGGGTACATAACAATTTTTTTATATATATATATATATATATATATATATATATATATATATATATATATATATATATATATATATATATAAAATTTGGATTTTTTTTTTTGTAGAGATGTTATATTTGTCACACTTGAGTGAGGTTGTTACCGCGAAACGCGTTATCACCCAACAAGTGTATTGTGCAAATCATGATTCTTCAATCATTTTATTATATGTAGTTTGTTTGTATGTTCTCGTTGAATAAAACCGTGATGCTATTTTATACTATTATATATGTGTATCTTTTCGACTTTTCATATGCTGGTACTGGTCGGTCACCCTTTAGATTCCCCATTTTTTGTTTATTGGTATTTTGGTCTGTAGGGTGGTGACCTCCCAATATTAGGCATATATATATATCACCTCACTTCAGCTGTATATACAGCCTCAACTTCTTAGAATTTTAAATGGAAGTTCAAGAGACTCACCAACACAATGAGCAGTACCTGATAGAAGTGGGAGGATTGTAGGGTTTTTAAGCCACACCCCAGAAATAAAAAATTACCCCTGCAGTAATGAATAGCTCCACCCCTTTGAAGACTCTTCTATTCAGGCAGTGGTTGCATGATGACGTCATCAAGTGTACTGCACTGGACGCGAGGACAGCGTAGGCCCTTCCACAACCCAGACAAAATTATCAGTAGATTAGGAGTAATTAGTGGAGAAGCTAAAAGGCTTCTGGGCAAACTGACAATTGTTAAGCTGGCCATAGACGGATCAAATCTGAGCTGGTTCAGCAGACAGCAGCCGAGATTCGATTCATCTATGGGCAGGTTGGTTGTAGTGATCCATCAATAGACTTCAGTACAACCAGCTTTTTGGATTTTCTACCTGTGATTACTGCTGGTGGCTACAGATCATTGTGTTCTGCCGAAAGAGAAGGCACCCTGCCAGCAGAACATAATAGTGCTGCAGGAGGGATTTCCCCATCAACACTGATGATGGGGGAATAGAGCCATTTTTTTCCCCGCAACCCATGGCCCTTTGCCTGCCTTATTTGGCCCTTGGAGCACTATTCCACCAACTGACACCAATGATGGGGCACCATTCCACCAACTGACACCAATGATGGGGCACCATTCCACCAACTGACACCAATGATGGGGCACCATCCCCCTACTGACACCATCAATGGGGAACTATTCCTCACATTAAAACCAATGAAAGGACATTGATGTCAGGGCATTTTCTATACCCAGTAGCCACAATCCGACCCCCCTAAAGCTTTAAGAACAGTTAAATGGCTCTTTGCTTAGAACATTTCGCTTGCTTTAGGTTAGCCAAAAATGAGATAAAACTTTGGGAACTGTGCAAGCATTGCAGAGATGTACTCAATATGAGGCATGTACCAAAAGTAATGCAAAAGTGGCCATAACCTTTTTTTTTTTCTTTTTTTTTGTATTTTTTTTATTAACGCATTCAAATTTCATGTTGGTAGAGTAACTCTTCCTTCATAGTAACTTCTCTTCTGCTTTTTCATTGCAGTTAAATAATGGATTCCAAGCAATAGCAATGTGCCATCATTGAGTCCTTGACGAAGGGGGAGTGCAGGCGGTCCAATATCCACAGAAGGCTACAGAATGTTCATGGAGATGACACCAATGGCAATTCATTGCTCTTGTCAATGGTGTCATCTCCATAAACATTCTGTAGCCCTCTGTGGATGTCGGACAGCCTCCACCCCTCCTCCATCAACAATTCAATGACAGCGCGCTGCTTCTGCTTGGAATCCATTAGTTACCTGCAATGAAAAAGAGTTACTAGAGAGGGTTACTCAACTTACATAGGTTGTCCAAGTTTCACATGTTGGTCGAGCAACTCTTCCTCTATAGTAAACCTTCTACTTTTTCATTGCAGTTAAATAATGGCTTCCAAGCAATAGCAATGTGCCGTCATTGAGTTCTTAATGAAGGAGAGGTGCAGGCGGTCCAACATCCACAGAAGGCTACAGAATGTTTACAGAGATGACACCATTGAGAGGAGTCACCAATGGCAAGTCGCTGCTCTACTCAATGGTGTCACCTCATTCTGTGAACGTCGGACAGCGTGTACCCCTCCATCAAGTACTCAATGACAGCATGTTGCTTCTGCTTGGAACCCATTATTTACCTGGAAGAAGGAAGGGGGAAAGGAAAGGAAAGGAGAGGGAACGAAGGGAGGGAGGGAGAGAAAGGAAGGGTGGAGGGAGAGAAAGGAAGGAAGGAAGGAAGGAAGGGTGGAGGGAGAGAAAGGAAGGAAGGAAGGAAGGAAGGAAGGAAGGAAGGGTGGAGGGAGAGAAAGGAAGGAAGGAAGGAAGGAAGGAAGGAAGGAAGGGTGGAGGGAGAGAAAGGAAGGAAGGAAGGAAGGAAGGAAGGGTGGAGGGAGAGAAAGGAAGGAAGGAAGGAAGGAAGGAAGGGTGGAGGGAGAGAAAGGAAGGAAGGAAGGAAGGAAGGAAGGAAGGAAGGAAGGAAGGAAGGGTGGAGGGAGAGAAAGGAAGGAAGGAAGGAAGGGTGGAGGGAGAGAAAGGAAGGAAGGAAGGAAGGGTGGAGGGAGAGAAAGGAAGGAAGGAAGGAAGGGTGGAGGGAGAGAAAGGAAGGAAGGAAGGAAGGAAGGGTGGAGGGAGAGAAAGGAAGGAAGGGTGGAGGGAGAGAAAGGAAGGAAGGGTGGAGGGAGAGAAAGGAAGGAAGGGTGGAGGGAGAGAAAGGAAGGAAGGGTGGAGGGAGAGAAAGGAAGGAAGGGTGGAGGGAGAGAAAGGAAGGAAGGGTGGAGGGAGAGAAAGGAAGGAAGGGTGGAGGGAGAGAAAGGAAGGAAGGGTGGAGGGAGAGAAAGGAAGGAAGGGTGGAGGGAGAGAAAGGAAGGAAGGGTGGAGGGAGAGAAAGGAAGGAAGGGTGGAGGGAGAGAAAGGAAGGAAGGGTGGAGGGAGAGAAAGGAAGGAAGGGTGGAGGGAGAGAAAGGAAGGGTGGAGGGAGAGAAAGGAAGGAAGGAAGGGGAAGAAAGGAAGAAGGACAGAGGAAGAAAGGAAGAAGGACAGAGGAAGAAAGAAGAAGGACAGAGAAAGAAAGAAGAAGGACAGAGGAAGAAAGAAGAAGGACAGAGGAAGAAAGAAGGAAGGAACAACCCATGCAATTAATAAAAGGTTATGCCCAATTTACATTACCTGGCATGCAGCCTTAGTATGGTTTTTTCTTGTTTATTCTGCCCAGACATACACTTTAAGGTAAATGAGAAGGCAAAGGAAAGGTTGACATTTTAGTGGAGAGAGAGATGGAGATGTAAACATTCGCTCCAATGTAAAGAGGAGGAAACCGAGGAGTGTGATGGCACTTGTAGTGTTTTCTATGGGGTGCACCAGAAGCTGCTTGCGTTTTGTAACCACATTTTTCCATTTTCCGGTTCATATAGAATAAAAAAGGAAACAATTCATAGCAACACAGCTTAGGAGTGTGTCACAATGTAAGAAAAGCCCCAGCAGGACCATCTGTAACAGGAATAGAAAATTTGGAGGTAGTTTACATGGCAAGAGAGAAATGTACAAGAGGCGAGAACCAAGAACTCTACAAGATGGGACAAGGTAAAGACAGAGAACCGCTGGGAGTATTATACAATGGGACGGGGAGAGCAGGCAACATTAACAGGGGCATCTAATAAGGCAGAGGCCAATATCCAGCGTCAACCAATCAGCAATCTGACCACTGTAATTTATACATTCTGATTGGCTGCTGGGGGCTACTGCATTTCATATCCTCACTGCTCTTGGTTCTGCCTTAATAAATTAGCCTGAAAATGGTGGATGGGAGAGATCAGCAAAGAAGGCATGGGGAATTAGAAGGACAGAAGTCCAGATAAGAGCTGGAGACAGACCCTGCATGGTGTGTAGTCCCAATAACCAACACTAGTGAATGCGGTCACTATGGGAGTGCGCCTCCTGCAGGGTCTGAGAGGAAAAGTCTAATACTGTCACAAACATGGCCTATATCTCCCATCAGGCTGATCAGCACTCACTCCTCCTGAGACAGACAGAGAAATGCAGGTACCACACAACCCAAATACTCGCTGCTCTCTCCCCTAAGGGGAGCCTGCTCTGTGCTTATTTCTTCTTCCTTTCCTGGGAGCAGCGTGGACAATACCTAGAGAGAAGAAAGGAGGGGGAGCGGTAAATACAAAGGACTAGGTGAAGGAATGATATCAACAATAAGATGCTGGGGCAAGAACAGAAAGAGGAGACTGAGAATGGAGATGCTAAAGCAGAACTTTACCCATAACAACCTGATAGAAAATAATGTTCTTTAGCAAGGAACATACATTCCATATTAATAATTATGCCACCAAAATGAGTTTGTGCTGTAAATTGCCTCCAGCATTGTCTTTGTTTCTTCTTGCTGGAGGCGGCCATTTTGCTACAGCCCAGAGCTCCTGAGCAGCAGTAAATCGTTAGGCTGTCAGCAGATCGGCCTCTATATTTTCAGCATAGTGCCTTAAATAAAGAGCAACTGAGCATGTGCAGAGCGGCGTGAGACCAGTGTATTACTGGATTTTAAATAGTATAGGCACTTATATTTTAATGTTTCATATAGCTACACCTGCAAAAGGGACCAGCATGAAGTGATCTAGCAGAACTTCATTTTCTGATTAAAGTTCCACTTTAATAGACAAGGAAGGAAAAAAGAGAGATGGAACTGGGGGGATGGGGGGTTGGGGAGGAGACAGAAAGGTGACACTAGGAGCCAAGTGGATGGTACAATGGTACGGAGGAGCAGGAAGGAATGGTAATGACAAAGACTGATGCAGTGAGAGATATTTCTGAGGGAAACAAAACAAGGGAGGACCCCCCCCGTGCCCATCCTCCTCCGAAGCAGCTCCCCCCCCCGTGCCCATCATCCTCCGACGCAGCTCCCCCCGTGCCCGTCATCCTCCGACGCAGCTCCCCCCCCCATGCCCGTCATCCTCCGACGCAGCTCCCCCCGTGCCCGTCATCCTCCGAAGCAGCTCCCCCCCCGTGCCCGTCATCCTCCGACGCAGCTCCCCCCCGTGCCCGTCATCCTCCGACGCAGCTCCCTCCCGTGCCCGTCATCCTCCGACGCAGCTCCCTCCCGTGCCCGTCATCCTCCGACGCAGCTCCCCTCTTGCCCGTCATCCTCCGACGCAGCTCCCCCCCCCGTGCCCATCATCCTCCGAAGCAGCTCCCCCCCCCCGTGCCCGTCCTCCTCCGAAGCAGCTCCCCCCCGTGGCCGTCATCCTCCGACGCAGCTCCCCCCCCCCCGTGCCCGTCATCCTCTGACAGAGCTCTCCCCTGTGCCAGTCATACACCGACTCGACTTTCCCCCATGCCCGTCATCCTCCGACAAGGTTCCCCTCCCCCAAGCCCATCATCCTCCAACGCAGTTCTTCCCCCCCCCTGTGCCTGTCGTCCTCCGATGCAGCTCTCCCAGTGCCTGACATCCTCTGATGTGTGCCCTCCACCCCCTCATACCCATCATCCTCCAGCGCAGCGACCCACCCCTGTGCCCGTCGGCCTCCAACGCACGCTCTCCACTCCATGACTATCGTTCTCTGATGCGCACTCTGCTCCCCCACCCCCCCATGACTGTCGTCCTCCGACGTGGCCCCCCTCCCCCAAGCCCATCATCCTCCAACGCAGTTCTTCCCCCCCCCTGTGCCTGTCGTCCTCCGATGCAGCTCTCCCAGTGCCTGACATCCTCTGATGTGTGCCCTCCACCCCCTCATACCCATCATCCTCCAGCGCAGCGACCCACCCCTGTGCCCGTCGGCCTCCAACACACGCTCTCCACTCCATGTCTATCGTTCTCTGATGCGCACTCTGCTCCCCCACCCCCCCATGACTGTCGTCCTCCGACGTGGCCCCCCCGTGCCCGTCATTTCCTGATCGCGCCCTTCCCCCCCCCCCCCCCAAGTCTGTAGTCCTCCAATGCACCCCCCCGTGTTGGTCATCCTCCAAAGTGCCCCCCAATGCCCGTTGTCTTCTATGCACTCACAACCCGCCCCTGTCGTCTTCCAATCACCACCACCCCACCCATGTCCATCGTCCTATGACGCGGCCCCCTCTGTGTCTGCTGTCCTCCAAAGCAGCCAGAAGACGGACTGAGGGGGTGAGACAACAAAGCATAATGTGGAGAGGCAGCCATAAGGAGGAAGAAACACACAGACACAGGGAACATGAGCGCATGGTTACATAACCAGTATGGTATTGGCAGACTCACCATTTTCCACGAGGTTTTGTAGCAAGCCCGACACAGGCAAAGTGAAACCACTCAATGGAGCACTGCGGAAGAACAACCAAGACAGTGAGAATAAAGTACACAAACATGAGAGAAGGTACATTATAGACCGAAAAGGAAAAATACTCAACGATGTGCTACAAGTTATCCCATGATGAGAGCAGAGACCAACAAGTCTACTCTATAAAGTTGGGAAACAGCAGGGGTGTGGCCAACAGCAACTATTCAGTTTTAGTTTTTAAACTGCTGGCAGAATTATCGTACGTGGGCCTGGAAAGAGGTTTCATAGATCGTTCGAAATACCATCCCCCACCCAGAAGGGACAGGCCAACCTTAGGTCAGCAGTGACCATGTACGTTAGTTAACCACTCGCCAACCGCGTTATAGTCAAATGACGGCTACAGTGCAGTTGTCCAGTTGTGGGAGGGCGTCATATGATACCCTCCCACGCACCCCCAGCGGTGCGTACCCGGCAATCTCTGTGATTGCTGTGTCCTAGCTGATCACGTGATGAGGTAAATGGCCAATCACAGCGGCCTTTTACCATGTGATCAGCTGCGTCCAACGACACAGCAGATCACCGGGTAAATACAGTTGTTGGTTATCGGCTGCACTTTCCTGAAGCTGTCACAGCATGAGAAAAGTGCTGCCGATAACCGGCAATTGTCAGAGAACAGATAGGCACTGATCAGTGCCCAGCAATGCTTCCCACCAGTGCCACCCACCTGTGCCAAGCAGTGCCACCCACCAGTGCCCATCATTGCTGCCTACCAGTGCAGCATCATCAGTGCCGCCCATCAGTGCATATATATATATATATATATATATACACATACACATATCTATCTATACACAGACACATATACAGTGGGGCAAAAAAAAAAGTACTTAGTCAGCCACCAATTTTGTAAGTTCTCCCACTTACAGAGATGAGAGAGGCCTGTAATTGGCATCATAGGTAGACCTCAACTATGAGAGACAAAATGAGAAAACAAATCCAGACAATCACATTGGCTGATCTGGAAAGAATTTATTTGCAAATTATGGTGGAAAATAAGTATTTGGTGAATATGAAAAGTTCATGTCAATACTTTGTTATATATCCTTTGTTGGCAATGACAGAGGTCAGACGTTTCCTGGAAGTCTTCACAAGGTTGGCACACACTATTGCTGGTATGTTGGCCCATCCTCCATGCAGATCTCCTCTAGAGCAGTGATGTTTTGGGGCTGTCGCTGGGCAACACGGACTTTCAACTCCCTCCAAAGGTTTTCTATGGGGTTGAGATCTGGAGACTGGCTAGGCCACTCCAGGACCTAGAAATGCTTCTTACGAAGCCACTCCTTCGCTGCCCGGGCGGTATGTTTGGGATCATTGTCGCTCTCACCTTTAGCTGCACCCGTTTTACGACTGGTGTCTGTTTCCTGAGGGAAACATCCCTCACTACTCATGTGATCCTTATCAGCTTCTAATTGGGGTGGAGTTGAATGCTCATTTGAGCATCTCCCTATAAATTTAGATCAGCTCATGGGGGAGATCTCTGATGGGGGGCACAGTCTCTGATGGGGGTGCTGCTTCAGATTGAGTGCGGCTTAGAACGAGTGCATAGAAGAAGCAGTTAAACGCAGCAGTTGAACTAAAGCAGGAGAACCCAAGCAGCAGGAAGACACAACAGCAAGAAACTCTACTGCATGCTGGAAGACTGCAAGCAAACACCCTGGGAAACCTCTTACATGCCTGAGTCCCACTCTGTGTACCTTTATATAATACACCCCTCTTCTCCCTATCATATTACTATCCTCTGTTCCCAAATCTCATTTCTTTACCCCTCTGCTCCACCCCACAACCTGTACATCTCCCCCTCACTGCTATCATCTCCCTACTATTGCTCTCTTCACCTCCCCAAAATGCCTCTTCCACTCCTTCTCATTTTCCTCTCCTCCATTCCCAAAATCCATTCACTATATCCCTCTGCCCCTCCCAAACAATTGTATATTGTGTCCTCACTGCTTCCCTCACCCCTCTATGGCACCCACCACCTCCTCCTATTACTCCACTCTCCCACTGACCCCAACACCTCCACTAGTAGTTTCACACGCTCCTGCACATCCCGCTCCCATGCCACCTTTCTCACCCTTCTCCTCCTCCTAGCCGCAGGGGACATCTCCCCGAATCCTGGCCCTCCACCTCCCTCACCCGCTCAACACCCTCCCACCTCCACGTCCTACTGCAACCCCCACAACTTAGTATCTGTCCCCCTGCTCCCTAAAATCTCCCCCCCGTTTTCATGTGCACTCCTGAACACCCGTTCGGTGTGCAACAAGCTTACCGCCATCCACGACCTCTTTGTTTCCCGCTCCCTCAACCTCCTAGCGATCACGGAAACCTGGATCCAGCCCACTGACTCTACCTCCCCTGCTGCACTCTCCTACGGAGGTCTCACCTGGACCCACTCACCCAGGCCTAACGGTTGTAAAGGTGGTGGGGTTGGTCTGCTCCTGTCACCGCAGAGCACCTTCCGAGTCCTCCCAAACCCCCCCTCCCTATCCTTCTCCTCCTTCGAGGCCCACTGCGTCCGACTATTCTCCCCAACCCCCCTGAAGATTGCTGTGATATACCGGCCTCCTGGATCTATACCCCGCTTCCTGGATGACTTCTCCTCCTGGCTACCCTTCTTCCTCTCCTCTGAGCTACCCACCATCATCCTTGGGGATTTCAACATCCCTGTCAACCTCGACAACCCAGACACAGCCCGTCTCCTCCACCTAACCTCCTCCTTTGCACTTGCACAGTGCATACAATCCACCACCCACTCTGACGGAAATATCCTGGACCTTGTCTTCTCCAACCGCTGCGCTCCCCACAACCTCACTAACACCCCCTTCCCTCTCTCTGACCACAACCTGATCACCTTCTCTATCTCCTCGTCCTCCAACGCCTACCCCTCCAAATGTCACACTACTAACAGCCGTAACCTCCGCAACCTTAACCCTGCCTCCCTCCACTCTGCAGCTGACCAACTCCACGACCGCATCCTCCCCCTGTCCTGCCCCGACTTGGCTTTGACCGCCTACAACAATGCGCTCTCAACAGCCCTTGACTCACTAGCGCCTTTAACCACACGCAACATCAGACCCCGACCGCTCCAGCCCTGGCAGACTAATCACACCAAAACCCTCAAACGACAAAGTCGTGCCCTGGAGCGACTATGGCGCAAAACCAAATCCCAACAAGCCTTCACCCGCTATAAATCTGCCTTCCGCACCTACACCTCCTCCCTCCATGCTGCCAAACAGGCCTACTTCTTGACCCTCATCAAGGCCCTCTCCTCCAATCCTCACCTACTCTTCTCTGCCTTCAACTCTCTACTCTCTCCACCCCCACCTCCACCCAGCACCTCACTCACTGCCCTTGAGATTGCCAATCACTTCAAAAACAAGATTGACACAATTCGCAAGGACATTGCCGCAACTCACACACCCTCTCAACCCGTCCCCTCTCACACAGCTACCCCCTTATCCCCCCTCCCCCTCGACATAACCCACAGGGACTTCGTCGCTGCTCAAACTCTCTCCAACCCCCTTCACCCTCACTCAGCTACCCCCTCATCACCCCTCTCCCACGGCCCCACCACTGCTCTGACCTCCTCTTCCACCCCACCCTACATTCCTCATACTGAAGCTCCCCCCACACTCCGCACCTTTGACCTTACTACCATCGAGGAAGTCTCCAAGATCCTCTCTGATGCCCGCCTCACCACCTGCCCCCTCGACCCTATCCCCTCACAACTCCTACGACCTTCCTCCTCCTCCATCCTACGCTCCCTCACCCACATTTTCAATCTCTCCCTCTCCTCAGGCACTTTCCCCTCCCCTCTGAAACATGCACACATCACCCCCATACTTAAAAAGCCCTCCCTGGACCCCAATGACCCGAACAACCTCAGACCCATCTCCCTGCTCCCATTTACATCTAAACTCCTCGAGCGCCTAGTCTACACCCGCCTATGCTCTCACCTCAACGACAACAACCTCCTCGATCCCCTACAGTCCGGCTTCCGTCCCCTACACTCCACCGAATCTGCCTTACTCAAACTCTCCAACGACCTGCTAACTGCCAAAGCTAATGGCCACTATTCAGTGCTCCTACTCCTTGACCTCTCTGCGGCCTTCGACACAGTCGACCACCCCCTCCTCCTCAAAAAACTACACTCCCTGGGCCTCAGAGATTCTGCTCTCTCCTGGCTCTCATCCTACCTGTCACAACGCTCCTTCAGCGTTACCTATAATGCTACCACCAAGGCTCTGTCCTCGGGCCCCTTCTCTTCTCCATCTATACCTCCTCCCTTGGCCAACTCATACACTCTCACGGCTTCAACTACCATCTCTATGCCGACGACACACAAATCTATCTCTCAACCCCCCACCTCACCCCCTTGGTCTCAGCCCGAATCACACACCTACTGAGCGACATATCAGACTGGATGTCGCTCCACTTCCTTAAATTGAACCTCTCCAAAACCGAGTTTCTTGTCTTCCTCCCCCCCAGTCCGGACACCACCCCCCATTGATTTCTCCGTCACATCCAACAACGCTACCATCAAACCCGCCCTGCAGGCCAGAGTACTGGGTTTCATTCTGGACTCCAACCTATCCTTCCAGCCCCAAGTCCAATCTTTAACAAACTCGTGCAGACTCCACCTCCGCAACATCGCCAAAATGCCCACGTTCCTAACCCCAGAAACCACTAAACAGCTCATCCACTCCCTCATCATATCACGACTCGACTACTGCAACTCCCTCCTCACTGGCCTGCCTCGCCGCTGGCTATCCCTGCTTCAGTCCATCCTGAATACGGCTGCCAGACTCATTCACCTTTCCAACCGCTCCATCTCCGCCACCCCCCTCTGCCAATCCCTCCACTGGCTCCCGATTGCGCAACGGATCAAATTCAAAATCCTAACGCTGACGTACAAAGCTGTCCACCATACTGCCCCGAACTACATCACTGACCTAATATCCAAGTACCGCCCAACACGCACACTCCGCTCCTCACAAGACCTCCTTCTCTCTAGTTCCCTGGTCTCCTCCTCCCATGCCCGCCTCCAGGACGTCACCCATCCTCTGGAACTTCCTGCCCCAACCCATCAGATTATCACCTACTCTCCTCTCCTTTAGGCGCACCCTGAAAACCCATCTCTTCAGGGAAGCCTACCCCACCCCTGCTAACTTGCCGACCTCCTCCACTCTTCCTACCACTCCATCCCCCACAGCTATCTCCTCCTGTGCCACCACCCCCTCCCTCCTAGATTGTAAGCTCGAAAGAGCAGGGCCCTCGATCCCCTCATGTTTTGCATTGTATTGGTATTGTTCTGTCACATGTTCTGTCCCCCTTGTTAATGTACAGCGCTGAGCCAACTATTGGCGCTTTATAAATACTGTATAATAATAATAATAATAATAGTCATGTTGGAAGACCCAGCCACGTTTCATCTTCAATGCCCTTGCTGATGGAAGGAGGTTTGCACTCAAAATCTCACGATACATGGCCCCATTCATTCTGTGCTGTACATGGATCAGTCGTCCTGGTCCCTTTGCGGAGAAACAGCCCCAAAGCATGATGTTGCCACCCCCATGCTTCACAGTAGGTATGGTGTTCTTTGGATGCAACTCAGCATTCTCTCTCCTCCAAACACGACGAGTTGTGTTTCTACCAAACAGTTCTATTTTGGTTTCATCTGACCATATGACATTCTCCCAATCCTCTTCTGGATCATCCAAATGCTCTCTAGCAAACTTCAGATGGGCCCGGACATGTACTGGCTTAAGCAGGGGGACACGTCTGGCACTGCAGGATCTGAGTCCCTGGCGGCGTAGCGTGTTACTGATGGTAGCCTTTGTTACGTTGGTCCCAGCTCTCTGCAGGTCATTCACTAGGTCCCCCCGTGTGGTCCTGGGATTTTTGCTCACCGTTCTTGTGATCATTGTGACCCCACGGGGTGAGATCTTGCGTGGAGCCCCAGATCGAGGGAGATTATCAGTGGTCTTGTATGCCTTCCATTTTCTAATCATTGCTCCCACAGTTGATTTGTTCACACCAAGCTGCTTGCCTATTGCAGATTCAGTCTTCCCAGCCTGGTGCAGGTCTACAATTTTGTTTCTGGTGTCCTTCGACAGCTCTTTGGTCTTCACCATAGTGGAGTTTGGAGTGTGACTGTTTGAGGTTGTGGACAGGTGTCTTTTATACTGATAACAAGTTCAAACAGGTGCCATTGATACAGGCAATGAGTGCAGGACAGAGGAGCCTCTTAAAGAAGAAGGTCCAGGTCTGTGAGAGCCAGAAATCTTGCTTGTTTGTAGCTGACCAAATACTTATTTTCCACCATAATTTGCAAATAAATTCTTTCCAGATCAGCCAATGTGATTGTCTGGATTTGTTTTCTCATTTTGTATCTCATAGTTGAGGTCTCCCTATGATGCCAATTACAGGCCTCTCTCATCTCTGTAAGTGGGAGAACTTACACAATTGGTGGTGACTATATACTTTTTTGCCCCACTGTGTGTGTATGTATGTATGTATGTATGTATGTATGTATGTATGTATGTATGTATGTATGTATGTATGTATGTATATATATATATACATACACACACATAATACATACATACATACACACACATATATATATATATATATATATATATATATATATATATATATATATATATATATATACACACACACATACATAATATATATATACATACATTATATATATATACACATACATACATATATATACACACACACACACACACACACACACATATATATATATATACCCATATACACATACATATATATACACACACACACACACATATATATATTATGCACATACACACATCTATATAGCCACACACATACATACATACACACACACGTGATTTTGCGCAGCCCTACCGGTCTGTACTTCTACTATAGGGTGGCGGGAGAGCGATTATTCATGACGATAATATCGTGTGACATAACAAAAATTGTGACAACCACCAGATTTCAGACAATATATACTATTTTGGGGGTTTTATGTAACCTGAGATGCTCTGGCAGCAAAACAGTTAAAGAGCTGACTGCACACACGCTTACATCTGGGTTATCACAGCCGATCATCTCTCCGTAGGACACCTGATGGCACAGACAGTACGTGGGCTCATTGGGATCCACTGGCATATCGAGCACATCGGATGGGTGGACTTTGGTGAAGTTAGTAGCTGGGGTCCCGTACTCTGTCCTGGGGAGGAAAGGAGAAGGGTCAGCACTGGTGCAGGATACATGGGCCAATGAATAAACCCAACGGATCACTCACGTCTGAACGAGTTTGATTTTCTTCTGACCGCTTTTTGCCGTCTCATCGTCAGAATTTTTGACCTTTGACTTAACCTTTGGGGCTTTCTTCTCTTTTTGGCCTCTTCCTTCTGCAGAGAGAATAAGCAGAGTGTAAGTCTGGGGTAAAAGCTAAATTCCAGCAAAAAACTAAGTAAAAATGAAAAATCAAAGCCAGCATTTTGTGTAATATTCAGATTCGATCTAGAGATTTCCCTTGCAGAACATTGCGTCTCGCTGAGGTCCTCAGTCTGAGGCCAACATCATTCAACCCACTTCCTCTAAGCCTAAATCATCCTGGACCCACCCCCAGCCTGTGATTGGACAGTAAAAGGAGAAACAGCACAGCGATGGGCTCCTCTCTCTGTCACTCTGCTCTCTCCTCCTATTAGCATGCTTCGTCAGCAAATGGACTGTTAGGCTTCTTGTGCTGCTTCTTCCTCTCACACTCCAGCCCTGCAGTACTGCAACTGTGTGATCTCCCTGCCAACATTTCCCAACTCAGTCCATGTCCACCTTTGAGTTTTGTGTGTTCCAGATACTTGTTACCTTTCCGGTAAAATAATGAGATAAAAATGCAGATAATTTCCCACCCCATAGAACTTGTATACAAAGGGGTGGAATAATGGTAGCGTCAGTGCCCTCATATGGACACATGCCCATATTGTGGGGTTTATTTGGTAAAGCTGGAGGGTTCAAAATCCGTCTCACTTCTGCATAGAAACCAATCAGCTTCCAGGTTTTATTGCCATAAACCACTTGCCCCCCTGAAGATTTTTTACTTTACACTGTAAGCACACTGCTTTGCATGGCTGTGCTATACAGAGCCATACAAAGCAGTGATCAACAGGTGAGGCTGTGAATGGTGTTGCAGTTATGGTTGAACTGGATGGACTTTTGTAATTTTTCAGCCAGACTAACTATGTAATGTCATTTTTGGTTTACGATTAATTGAGATCCATTGAAAATAATGCCTCGGTTTACAAATTTTTTTTCGCAATACAAAGTAAGTTTCCCCAGGATGCATTGCGCCTGGGAGGTTTATAGCGCTGCACCCGTGCATGCTGGAGTCTATGGTAGCACGTGGCGTCGAGTGTGGAGGTGTTGTAGCGGTTTCTGCATCGAGTTAATACTTGATTAATCATGTCCCTGTACAGTATTTATGCCTTTAAAGTGCACTTTATAAAGAGTTTTGAACAGATAAAAGACTTTTATTTTACTTATTTCTGACCTCCGGAACGGATTAATTGGTTGTCAATGCATTCCTATGGGAAACCGTGTTTCGGTTTACGAATTTTGCACAATACGAAACGTCCCGGAGAACGTATTAAATTAGTAAACCGAGGTACGCCTGTATATATATTTGCGCACCCCCATCGCCCTATAGCTGTATTCCTGCTACAGCGGTTAATTAACCTTCCAGGTGGTAATCCCGAGTGTGGCTCGGGGTTAATTTCAGTATTAGAAGCGGTAACCCCGAGCAACACTCGGGATTACACTGCAGAGATCACTCGAGCCTTACCTTGTCCCACGATCCCGCGAGGTCCTCCCGCTGTGTCCCCTGGCCATGTCCTCCGGCCGATGCTGGCATCAGTCTTCCGGGTTCCATTCCCTGCGAGCGTCCGGATGAATGGGGGTAGGGGGGGGGGGGGAAACAGGCGGGAGATTCAAAATAGTAAAAATTTGACATTCACACAATACACTGTAATCTGATAGTATTCCATTCCTGTATCAAACCATTTCACATACATTTTGTCCCGAGTGCTTTGTCCGGCGCCCTGCCTGCATTTTTACTGTTCTTTCTGCCTGGAAACTGAGAAACGTCCATGGCGTCCAAAAAGCGTCCCTTTAGGTCAGACGCGGTTTTAGACCGGCTAGAGAACAGCGATAGTAAATCAGAACCACTTGCAGAATTGAGTGATAATGATTCGTGGGGAAAATTCCTCATCAGACTCTGAAAACGATTCTGCGACTTTGCTCAGCGATGTGCGAACTTGGCGCTCTATTTCACATTTCAGTGTTTTTGGTTTGATTATATTATTGAATTAACCACTTCCCGTCTGGCCCATGTATATAAACGGCCGGACGGTGGCAGCGCAGGGGCGGGTTGCCGTTCATAAACGGCGCCTGCCATTTTGGATTTTGCATGCTCCCTGGGATCCGGTGCTCACTGTGTCCGATCATTGTACAGGACCCTCTGTATGAGGTCCCGATCATGTGATCACTGATTGGGCAATCAGTGATCACATGAATAGGTGTAAGCAAGATGTCACTTCTGACATCATTGCTTACTACGTGTGAAATCTGTGAATGATCACAGAGATCACATGGTACAGGGCTATTCACAACAGCCTTGTACCATGTGACCAATCACAGCTCTCTCAGTATTTCTCAACGGTTGCAAGAATGCATCCAGAGATAAAGAGAAATGATTGCTTTTACAGCCCTACTGAGCTCCGACACGACCCCCGGCTGAGCTCCCGCACGATCCTCCCCCCCCCCCCCCGAGCTCCCACACGACCCCCCCCGTTGAGCTCCCACACGACCCCCCCCCCGTTGAGCTCCCACACGACCCCCCCCCCCCGTTGAGCTCCCACACGACCCCCCCCCCCCGTTGAGCTCCCACACGACCCCCCCCCCCCCCGTTGAGCTCCCACACGACCCCCCCACCCGTTGAGCTCCCACACGACCCCCCCCCCCGTTGAGCTCCCACACGACCCCCCCCCCCCCGTTGAGCTCCCACACGACCCCCCCCCCCCGTTGAGCTCCCACACGACCCCCCGCTGAGCTCCCACACGACCCCCCGCTGAGCCACACCTAGAGACCTTCAATGAGCATGAACTATGAATCAACAACAAATTGAATGGTCATGGTCAGCCACTCACTCTTTTTCCCTTTGCTGGAGCAGCTGTCGTAATCACTGGACTCAATATGCTTCTCCTTCAGGTCAGCTTCGAACCGAGCCAGGTCCGTGTCCAGCCTCCGAATGTGTTTATCTACCTGGGGGACAGGGAAAATAAAGATTTAAAAACAGTAAAACCCACCCATGTCCACTAAAGCAAACCTGCCTTGCAGCAGAGCTGTAAAGTAGCCAAGAGTTGGCAGCTCCAGCCAAAGTATGGAACTCTCCATAGCAAGCTGGCACATTGTGGCGGAATGACCTCCGGGATTTGCAGCTCCAGCACTGACAGCTCCCTGGCCCCCCCCCCCCCCCCCCCGTCACTGCTGCCTTCTTCTCAGCTCCTTTTTTCAGGTCGGTATCCTCTCTCTTTTGACAATATATATCCTGCCCTTGCACGTGGCGGTTTTATTATCTCCTGGCGCCATTCTCTCATAGACCGCAAATGTGCACTGCCCATGGTATGTGCCTCTGGAAATGCAGAAAGAATTGCTAGGGGAAGAGACATACAAAGTCTGCCATAAAAGCTCTACTGCCTAGCAATTTATTTTTTAGGAGCTCATTTAAAGTGTTACTAAACCCACAACAGTACAATCAGCCTGTAGATGCAGTAAAGCATGCTTGGTATACTCACTGTGGGACCTAAGGGGTTAATCCTCTGCATTGTGTAAAAATACTGTTTGATCCTGTCTTCTCTGATCCTCCCCTTCTTAAAGTGTCCTCCTCTTATCACCTGATAAGACATATCGTGTGGAGTCACTCTGCACATGCTCAGTTTGTTGTGTATTGCTAGAAAAGTTTTTTTTTTTCCTGCATGTGATCAACACAGGGCCAATCAGCACTGTCCAGACAGAGGTCAGGGGTTCTGCAGCCTCCTAGAGCAGAAAGAAAGCTCCTCCTACAAGCTTTAACCAGTGCTCTGCTGGACACTGATAGAAGTCAAAAGACTGCTATATACTGCTGTTGAGAAAATTAATTTAGCAGTTTATATTTACTAAAATAATTGCACTTCCATGTTCTCTGTACTGTGGGAGAGCGGATATAGCAAATGCGGGGTCCGGGGAGAGCGGATATAGCGAATGCGGGGTCCGGGGAGAGCGGATATAGCGAATGCGGGGTCCGGGGAGAGCGGATATAGCGAATGGGGGGTCCGGGGAGAGCGGATATAGCGAATGGGGGGTCCGGGGAGAGCGGATATAGCGAATGGGGGGTCCGGGGAGAGCGGATATAGCGAATGGGGGGTCGGGGAGAGCGGATATAGCGAATGGGGGTCCGGGGAGAGCGGATATAGCGAATGGGGGGTCCGGGGAGAGCGGATATAGCGAATGGGGGGTCCGGGGAGAGCGGATATAGCGAATGGGGGGTCCGGGGAGAGCGGATATAGCGAATGGGGGGTCCGGGGAGAGCGGATATAGCGAATGGGGGGTCCGGGGAGAGCGGATATAGCGAATGGGGGGTCCGGGGAGAGCGGATATAGCGAATGGGGGGTCCGGGGAGAGCGGATATAGCGAATGGGGGGTCCGGGGAGAGCGGATATAGCGAATGGGGGGTCCGGGGAGAGCGGATATAGCGAATGGGGGGTCCGGGGAGAGCGGATATAGCGAATGGGGGGTCCGGGGAGAGCGGATATAGCGAATGGGGGTCCGGGGAGAGCGGATATAGCGAATGGGGGGTCCGGGGAGAGCGGATATAGCGAATGGGGGGTCCGGGGAGAGCGGATATAGCGAATGGGGGGTCCGGGGAGAGCGGATATAGCGAATGGGGGGTCCGGGGAGAGCGGATATAGCGAATGGGGGGTCCGGGGAGAGCGGATATAGCGAATGGGGGGTCCGGGGAGAGCGGATATAGCGAATGGGGGGTCCGGGGAGAGCGGATATAGCGAATGGGGGGTCCGGGGAGAGCGGATATAGCGAATGGGGGGTCCGGGGAGAGCGGATATAGCGAATGGGGGGTCCGGGGAGAGCGGATATAGCGAATGGGGGGTCCGGGGAGAGCAGATATAGCGAATGGGGGTCCGGGGAGAGCAGATATAGCGAATGCAGGGTCCAGGGAGAGCGGATATAGTGAATGCAGTTATGCAAAGAAGAGTGGGCATATGTTGCAAAGTCTAGCTGTGCAAAGTTAGTGGAGACATCTCCCAACAGACTAAAAGCTGGAATTAAAGCAAAAGAGGGTTCAACAAAACACTGACACAAGGGGGGGGGATCCTTTTTCCAACTCAGTAATTCTGGGGTTTTGTTTTAGTTTTTTCCTGGCATGTTGGTGTTCTTTCAGCTGGATAAAACAAAAGCTGTCTATCTTCATTTCAGGCTGCAATGCAAAAAAAAAAAAAAAAAAAAAAAAAGTGATTTTAAAAGATAAGTTCACCTTATAGACAAAAGTAATAAATGCACATTTTTTTTTTGCAGGTAAAAAAATGTGCATTTATTACTTTTGTCTACAGGAGCCTGGAAAGTATTGCACCAGCGATCAGTAGATCACTGATGTCATGCAGGTCTTCTACAGATCTATCTGCTTGCCGTACAGGGTGTATGGGATGTACGGGATGTAGGGGACTGTACGGGATGTAGGGGATTGTACAGGATGTAGGGGATTGTACAGGATTATACGGGATGTAGGGGATTGTACGGGATGTAGGGGACTGTACGGGATGTAGGGGACTGTACGGGATGTAGGGGACTGTACAGGATTATACGGGATGTAGGGGATTGTACAGGATTATACGGGATGTAGGGGATTGTACGGGATGTAGGGGACTGTACGGGATGTAGGGGACTGTACGGGATGTAGGGGATTGTACGGGATGTAGGGGATTGTACAGGATGTAGGGGATTGTACAGGATTATACGGGATGTAGGGGATTGTACGGGATGTAGGCGATTGTACAGGATGCAGGGGATGTACGGAATGTAGGTGATTGTACAGGATGTAAAGGATGCAGGGGATGTACGGGATACACAGGATGTAGGGGATGTACAGTCAAGCAGATATTCCGACTGGAAGCTTCAATCAACTACCATGGTGCTCCTCAGCCACTAAGGCTGTCG